>NC_092111.1:28629707-28720252 GCF_045679555.1 Salvelinus alpinus | reverse complement strand
TGGAACAGATAGAGGAGAAAACAACAGAGAGAAAGATGGAGTGAGAGGGGAGAGATGAAAGAGGGAGCAGAAGAGAGAGCGAGAGAGATGGAGTGAGAGGGGAGAGATGAAAGAGGGAGCAGAAGAGAGAGCGAGAGAGATGGAGTGAGAGGGGAGAGATGAAAGAGGGAGCAGAAGAGAGAGCGAGAGAGATGGAGTGAGAGGGGAGAGATGAAAGAGGGAGCAGAAGAGAGAGCGAGAGAGATGGAGTGAGAGGGGAGAGATGAAAGAGGGAGCAGAAGAGAGAGCGAGAGAGATGGAGTGAGAGGGGAGAGATGAAAGAGGGAGCAGAAGAGAGAGCGAGAGAGATGGAGTGAGAGGGGAGAGATGAAAGAGGGAGCAGAAGAGAGAGCGAGAGAGATGAGTGAGAGGGGAGAGACAGAGGAGAGGAGAGAGTGTGATGGAGAGAAGGAAAAGGGGAGGAAAGAGCGTAATAAAAGAGGGTAGAGGACAGAGATGAGAGAGGGAGGTGAAAAGAGAAGTGTATACCTGTGGGAATCCCTGTTCATCAGAGATCTGGAAGAGGTAGATGTTGTCTCTCAGTGTTTTCTTCTTGAGGAGCAACGTGAAGACCAGCGTGAACTCATCAGGAAGACCATGGGGGAACACCTGACTGAGAAAACAAACTGTTAGACACACACACACACACAAAGTCTTGTACAGCTAACCTTGTGGGGACACGCAATTCAGTCCCATTCAAAATCGTATTTTCCCTAACCCCTAACCCTAACCGTAACACGTACTCTTACCCTAACCTTAACCTAAAAACCTCATCTTAACCCTAACCCTAGCTCCTAACCCTAAAACTAACCCTAGCTCCTAACCCTTCACTTAATTCTAACCCTAACCCTAATTCTAACCTTAACCCTAAACCCCCTAGAAATAGCATTTGATCTTGTGGGGACCAACAAAATATCCCCAGTTGGTCAAATTTTTGTTTGTTTATAACTATTCACAAGAATAGTTAAACACGTCCGTGGATACACATGGACATACACACTAATATACACATAACAGACATAACACACACACACACACACACATCCACAAGTGTGTGTATGTTTGCGCTGAGACACTGAGAGACAGAGGGAGAGACACAGAATGTGCGTGCGTGTGATGTAAGAATAAGGAGACAGGGACACCTGTCGTTAAGGAACGTGGTTAGTAAGATAAAAGCAGGTATAGTTACAGATGTGACGGTCATTACATTTTGTCAGATGGTTATTGTCATGCAAGAGACTGCCGGTCGCACGGTAATGGACCATAATTAACATAAACACATTTAGCATCTCCAGGCCTCCACGTAAACACGCCTCTGATGTGCGCCTTTGGAATACCTACATTTTAAAAAGTCCAATAAATCAACGTAATATACACCATCAACAATAAATCACTTATTTATTTTAGACAGGTCTAAAGAAACATTATGATATGAAGAACATGTATTTCAGAAGAACAAGCGCCGTGCCATAGGCTGTAGGCTTGTTCATTTAGCAGACAAGATATGCTTATATGTCCCTGGCTCATTATTTTATATTATATGATTTTATAGTAAGAAGCATATAATTGAAGTTATCTGAATAAAATAGAAACAATATTTTTCCCATTCTGTAGCGAGAGTGTCATACGACGTGGCTATGTTGAGAGTAAAAGTGATCATTAGAAACATGTCTAATATGCTAGATGTAGAGGTATTTGGCAACTTTAGCTATGAATGATACAAACATTAGAATGTCTTAGAAATCAAACATGTTTGGGCTGCATGATGCGACTACAGGCTATTGATGATTTGAGAAAGTAGCAAAAAATGCTTGATCTCTGTTCCTTGCCTCAGGCTGCACAGCTGTTCTCTCATCAAGTGATTATATTTTCAACCATCAGACTATTCTCAATTTAATCTTGTCTTTACTAATATATAAAATGACTTTTGATTTAGAATGGCCCATTATCAAAGGGGCAGGAACCGGGGCAAGAGAAAAAAAACATATCACCCATAGTGAATGGAGGCCATTTTCCCGCCGGTTCGTTTCACTCATGTTGTTTCACTCATGTAGGGTAGGCTACTCTGGTTATCACCATGTGATATTCCACCCAAACTCTGTAAGCCATGGGCTCTCCAACCTTGTCCCTGCAGCTACCCAGTGCTTATTTTGGGAAACCAAGTGAAATCTGTTCAGGAACATGGATAGTAACATCTTTTCACAAGGCTATTTCATTAAACTGTTGACAGTCCCTCTCTCGGTGTAATAGAAAAAGGAATAAAGGAGAGATGAGATGGAAACGCATGGTGGTGAGATATTCTGTATAGCTAAAGGTAAAGTGTCAACCAATTAATTATGAAAATATAACTATTACTGTTGAGCCTGAAAAACCCTGCAGCGTTGCCGTTCTTGACACAAACCGGTGCGCCTGGCTCCTACTACCATACCCATTTCAAAAGGCACTTCAATCTTTTGTCTTCCCGATTCATCCTTTGAATGGCACACATGCACAATCCATGTCTCAATTGTCTTAAGGCCTAAAAATCCTTCTTTAACCTGTCTCCTCCCATTCATCTACAATGATTTAAGTGGATTTAACAGGTGACATCAATAAGGGATCATGGCTTTCACCTGGATTCACCTGGTCAGTCTGTCATGGAAAGAGCAGGTGTTCTTAATGTTTTTATGCACTCAGTGTATACTCAGAAGATCTTTGAGGAGAACTGCGGTCCATTGTCTGAAACTACTGTCTCCGTAACTCCATGGCAGACAAAGGCTTCTTTTACAGCCCTGAAGGTGGTCTCAGCCGAAGTCTTGCTCCACTCAAGTAGGTCCATTCCCACCTTTTGCCACGGTCGTTCAGGAACGGAGGTAGGTATGAGCGGCTGTTCTGTGTTTTTGGCAGATTTCACACCTGTCGACTGCTTGTCGGATCTGGGATAAAATTCCTGGCCACCACACTGACTGCTGGGCCATTGCTTGGCACTTTGAGATTCCTTGATGTCCATCATGGATCTTTTGAAGTATTTCACCTCTGAGTGTCTGTGCTATTACAAGTCTTTCACCTTTCAGAATAGTGTTACCTGCCATGAAAGCTCCGTCCTGACCTGCCAGAAAGGTGCCACGTCTGTGTGCAGCTTGTGTTGTCCCGGCCATTTCGATAAGGCAGAACTTTTTGCAGGATTCGTCAGCTTGTTGTGCCTCTTTGGTCTGTTTCACTCGAGCCTCTGCAACTGGTAGTGAGGAAACGATGGTATCCACGTACACTATCGTCCAGTTGTAAGTCGCAGTGGATGGTGCGTCACCCATCGGTGCCCTCGACAGCGTATCTGCAGTGATGAGATTCTTCCCTGACACATGGACGATGTTGTAGGTGAATCTCAGAAGTCGCGGTGTAAATCGTAGGACCCTGATCTAGGGTTCTGGAGCCTAGCAACGGGAGCAGGGGTTTGTGGTCAGTTTCTGGTGTGAACTGCAGGACCTGAAGGTAAGGAGTCAGTCTTTCACATGCCTACGTGGCTGCTAAGGCCTTTTTCTCAATCTATGATTGGCATTTCTCTATATCAGTCATTCCTCTTGAGATGTATGTCACAGGTTTCCAAGTATTGTCAGCCTGTTTCTGAGTCAGCACCGCACCTACAGTTGAAGTCGGAAGTTTACATACACCTCAGCCAAATACATTTAAACTCAGTTTTCACAATTCCTCACATTTAATCCAAGTAAAAAATCCCTGTTTTAGGTCAGTTAGGATCACCACTTTATTTTAAGAATGTGAAATGTCAGAATAGAAGTAGAGAGAATGATTTATTTCAGCTTTTTTATCTTTCATCACATTCCCAGTGGGTCAGAAGTTACCATACACTCAATTAGTATTTTGTAGCATTGCCTTTAAATTGTTTAACTTGGGTCAAATGTTTCGGGTAGCCTTCCAGAAGCTTCCCACAATAAGTTGGGTGAATTTTGGCCCATTCCTCCTGACAGAGCTGGTGTAACTGAGTTAGGTTTGTAGGCCTCCTTGCTCGCACAGAGCTGGTGTAACTGAGTTAGGATTGTAGGCCTCCTTGCTCGCACACGCTTTTTCAGTTCTGCCCACAAATTTTCTATAGGATTGAGGTCAGGGCTTTGTGATGGCCACTCCAATACCTTGACTTTGTTGTCCTTAAGCCATTTTGCCACAACTTTGGAAGTATGCTTGGGGTCATTGTCCATTTGGAAGACCCATTTGCGACCAAGCTTTAACTTCCTGACTGATGTCTTGAGATGTTGCTTCCATATATCCACATAACTTCCTTTCCTCATGATGCCAACTATTTTGTGAAGTGCACCAGTCCCTCCTGCAGCAAAGCACCCCCACAACATGATGCTGCCACCCCCGTGCTTCACGGTTGGGATGGTGTTCTTCGGCTTGCAAGTCTCCCCCTTTTTCCTCCAAACATAACGATGGCCATTATGGCCAAACAGTTCTATTTTTGTTTCATCAGACCAGAGGAAATTTCTCCAAAAAGTACGATCTTTGTCCCCATGTGCAGTTGCAAACCGTAGTCTGTCTTTTTATGGCGGTTTTGGAGCAGTGGCTTCTTCCTTGCGGAGCAGCCTTTCAGGTTATGTCAATACAGGACTCGTTTTACTGTGGATATAGATACTTTTGTACCTGTTTCCTTCAGCATCTTCACAAGGTCCTTTGCTGTTGTTCTGGGATTGATTTGCACATTTCGCACCAAAGTACGTTCATCCATAGGAGACAGAACGCGTCTCCTTCCTGAGCGGTATGATGGCTGCATGGTCCCATGGTGTTTATACTTGCGTACTATTGTTTGTACAGATGAATGTGGTACCTTCAGGCGTTTGGAAATTGCTCCCAAGGATGATCCAGACTTGTGGAGGTCTACGATATTTTCTCTGAGGTCTTGACTGACTTCTTTTGATTTTCCCATGATGTCAAGCAAAGAGGCACTGAGTTTGAAGGTAGGCCTTAAACATCCACAGGTACACCTCCAATTGACTCAAATGATGTCAATTAGCCTAACAGAAGCTTCTAAAGCCATGACATAATTTTCTGGAATTTTCCAAGCTGTTTAAAGGCACAGTCAACTTTGTGTATTTAAACTTCTGACCCACTGGAATTGTGATACAGTGAATTATAAGTGAAACAATCTGTCTGTAAACAATTGTTGGAAAAATTACTTGTGTCATGCACAAAGTAGATGTCCTAACCGACTTGCCATAACTATAGTTTGTTAACAAGAAATTTGTGGAGTGGTTGAAAAAAGAAGTTTTAATGATTCCAATCTAAGTGTATGTAAACTTCCGACATCAACTGTATGTTGTATGACGATGAGTTTGCTGCAACCTTTGTCTCAGCCATGCACGAGTACTGAGCGAGTGCTTTTTGGAGGACTCAGTTCCTCCTTGAGCTTCTGAAAAGCAGTCTTTTGGGGATGCCCCAGCAACCCTCGTTCTTCTCTGGGCTCAGCTCATTCAATGGCATGCTGTACGTAGCCAGTTGGGGCAGAAACTTAGCAAGGTAGTTCGCCATGCCCATCAGTTGGCGAACATCTGCTACACAGATTCTGGCATCTCCCTGATTACCTTGCCTTTGTTGGGATGTGGCTCCAGTCCTGAAGCATTAACCCTGTGACCTAAGAAGATGACTTCATCCTTTGCAAAAGTACACTTTCCGTTGAGTGAGACACTCCTGCTGCAGTTTCTGTAGCACTTTGTGAAGTCTCTTGTTGTGTTCGTGTCTGTCACATCCAAACAACAGAATGTCGTCAGCATGGCACCCAGCACCCTTGGAAGTTCTCAAACATTTGAGGCAACGCTCGGGCACCGATAATATGCCAAATGTCAATCTGTTGAAGTGGTAAGTGGTACCTCCCAAATGGTGTGATGAAGGAAGTGAGGAGGTGTGACTCTGGAATGAGAAGGATTTGCCAAAATCCTGATTGAGCATCTAGCTTCGTGAAAAACTGCATTTGTCAACATTGCGAGTGTTTCATCTCCTCCTGGAAGAATGAAACGCTCTCTTATCACTGATTCATTCCCTCTGATGTCTTCATTGGCTTTCAAGACAACTTCCATCCCTGAGCACCATTCTGTGGGCTCTGTCACTTTGATTATAACATCTATGTTCTCCATCCTGACCAGCTCTCCATATATTTTTTCTCTCAAGGTGAGTGGAACACAATGTGATGTGAGTCCAACTGAAGCTGTTCTGACAGCCTCCTGTCATTTATTCCAACAACAATTATGTCTCTCATCAGACCTTCTTTGAGCATTCCAAAGTTACAATGCTCAGACAGCTTTTGTACAGCTGTGATGAGTGCCTCTGCACTCTCTCCCTCATCATTTGGGCTCTCTCAAAAATAACATTGTGTTTTCCTGAACAGTGCTTTCACATTGGCATACTTCTTTTTATCAGCATCAGTCAATGGCGATGCCCGCACTAACTTCTCTCCAGTAGCTCTCCTTATCACAAGCTCAGGACATGACTGCCCCAGCATGGATTTGTAGTCTACTTGTGTGCTGCTATAGCCCCTTGCTTTAGCTACTGTCATGGAGTTCACTAAATATTTTCATAAAGAAACTGATAAAACACACAAGTGCTAAATCAAGGTGACTTACAAAGATGAGGACCTAGATAGGGAGTGCAGTGATTTAGTGTCCACAACTAAAGAATAATTTTTGAATCTGAAAAGACACCTATCACAAAAGCATGCTACGTGCACATACTAAAATAAAGGAATGAGATGGGTAGAAGATATTCTCTGCTGCTGCCCGGCTCTCCAGGCACCATCGCATGAGCCTGAAGCCACAGACAGTCCAAACGTGTTTCTAAAAAGGAATTCTAAAAACAAATTTAAAGGCACTAATAAGTCATTTTACATTTAATTTGTATTCAATTCTAAGTAAGTCACAGCCTACTTGCACAATTTATAGAATATAATGATTTAATACAACAAAATAATGTTTAAATGCTGAGCGCTTTATGTCCCTACCAGCCTATTGTGTCGCTTCACAATGTATTTCTTTGTAGGATATAGCCTTGAAATATTTTTTATAATATAGCCTAAATAATTTAGGTACTGGTTGTTGCAAAAATGTTGATAGATCATTTTAGAAAGAGAGGGCCCAGATTGTCTAGCCCATCTGATTTGTAGGGATCCAGATTTTGCAGCTCTTTCAGAACATCAGCTGTCTGGATTTGGGCAAGTTGCTGCAGGGGTGCAGAGCTATTGGCTGGGGTAGGGGTAGCCAGGTGGAAAGCGTGGCCAGCTGTAGAAAAATCCTTATTGAAATGATCGATTATCGTAGATTTATCGGTGGTGACAGTGTTTACTAGCCTCAGTGCAGTGGGCAGCTGGGTGGAGGTGCTCTTATTCTCCATGGACTTTACAGTGTCCCAGAACTTTTTGGAATTAGTGCTACAGGATGCACATTTCTGTTTGAAAAAGCTAGCCTTAGCTTTCCTAACTGACTGTGTAGATTGGTTCCTGACTTCCGTGAAAAGTTGCATATCGCGGGGGCTATTCGATGCTAATGCAGAACGCCACCGGATGTTTTTGTGCTGGTCAAGGTCAGTCAAGTCTGGGGTGAACCAGGGGCTATATCTGTTCTTAGTTCTGCATTTTTTGAATGGGGCATGCTTATTTTAGATGGTGAGGAAAGCACTTTTAAAGAGCAACCAGGCATCCTCTACTGAAGGGATGAGGTCATTATCCTTCCAGGATATCTGGGCCAGGTCGATTAGAAAGGCCTGCTCGCTGAAGTGTTTAAGGGAGCGTTTGACAGTGATGAGGGGTGTTCGTTTGACTGCGGACCCATTACGGACGCAGGCAATGAGGCAGTGATCGCTGAGATCCTGGTTGAAGACAGCAGAGGTGTATTTAGAGGGCAAATTGGTCAGGATGATATCTAAGAGGGTGCCCATGGTTACAGATTTAGGGTTGTACCTGGTAGGTTCCTTGATCATTTGTGTCCCTCCCTGTCTCTCATGTAATTCCTCATCTCCCTGTACCTCCCTGTCTCTCATTTAATTCTTCATCTCCCTGTCTCTCATCTTATTCCTCATCTCCCTGTCTCTCCCTGTCTCTCATCTTATTCCTCATCTCCCTGTCTCTCATCTTATTCCTCATCTCCCTGTCTCTCTCTGTCTCTCATCTTATTCTTAATCTCCCTGTCTCTCATCTAATTCCTCATGTCCCTGTCTCTCATCTAATTCCTCCATCTCCCTGTCTCTCATCTAATTCCTCATCTCCCTGTCTCTCCCTCTCTCATCTAATTCCTCCATCTCCCTGTCTCTCATCTAATTCCTCATCTCCCTGTCTCTCCCTCTCTCATCTAATTCCTCATCTCCCTGTCTCTCCCAATACAGAAACACACACTAACAGTGATTGACAGAGTATAATATAGGCTACCATTTTTAAATAGGCACACACTGCAAGAATACACACACATATGCACGCAGAAAGACACGCAGGAAGCACACGCACGCACACACAGTTCTGGTTTTGTTGGCAGCTGGTTTCTCACTCTGAGAGAAGAGGGCTGACAGTGATTTATAACGTAGAGGGGATCCAAGGGAAATAACAGAAGAACTGCATACCTTACAAAGAGGGAGATATAAGTAAAGAGCGATGGAGGGGAGAAAGGAGATGTAAGTTGGACAAAGTATGAGTCATTGCCTATAGAGAATAGCAGCAATAGAGAGTGTATATGAGAATGGGGTGACAGAAAAGGACATTGAAAGAATGATCCATGCCCTGTGAAATGCCTTCAAAACCAGCCACCAGGGGAAACAGTGAGCGTTATTACCATCAAGTAGACCTGGGTTTTGTGGATGGGAATAATCCCATGACTCTTGGATCAGAAGGTTACGTGTCCGATCCTGGTGGTGGACACTGGTTTTTCATTTTTTACTTTACTGAGAGATATCGTGAGGCTACCCCATGAGCTATAATAACAATGGGTTACCCTCACGTATCTGAAATGACATGATCAACTGATGTTTACTGATCATGGAAAGCATTCAGTTACTTGATTTATAACTTTGATGATAGAGAGACTGTAAATATGTACTGTAAAAAAGTAAATATGCAATTGTTTTGCTTGGAATGAATGGACATTTGTAGTTCTGACTATGCTCTTCACGAGGTGATGACATACCAAATAGTTAGCTATAACATTTATTTAACAAACCCTTGAAAACGGCACATAGTTGTCAATGGTTTTAACAGAGCTGGGGTCTCCTTGTCCCCCAGCAGCCAAATGGAATGCTCTGCATCGTATTGTGAAGTGTTATTGAAAACAACCTATTATATTTCAATCATGCTCCTTTCAAACTCTTAATAGGAATTATGTCATGACGTTTTGGTAGTCGGAGGAACGGTGTTGGAGCTGTCCCAGTCTGAGCTACACAGAGACAGACACACACGTACACACAGCTATCTTTACAGCAGAACATATAGTCACCTCAGGGTTTGTTTCTCATGGAATCACCTGTCATCTTGACATGAACTGATAACCCTCTTTCACTCGTTCATACACTCGTTTATTTATTTGTTCCCTTTCTCCCCCCCTCCGTTGAGAAACAGAGCCACGTCTACAGTGTTTTAAATCAGAGAGGAGAGGCATCTGCTGATACTCTTATCCTTCACTTTACTTCTTCCAGACAGGGAGGGGGAGAGAGAGAAGAAACAACAAAGAGAAAGAGAAGAAAAGCAAGCAGATGTTTTCTTATGTATCTGTTTATTTACATCTCTGGAAGAGGGAGAGAAGAGGGGGGAAAGAATGAGAGTGCGAGAGAGATACATAGAGAGAGAGCGAGAGACAGAAAGAGAGAGATAGAGAGCGAGAGAGAGAGAAGCGAGAAAGATGGATAGAGAGAGATAGAGAGAGAGAGAATTTTTTTGTCTGAAGAAAGAGTCTGTCTCTCAACCAACAGTAATATGACTCCTAAACAGCAAATAGACCAGTGTTACATAGTGTTGATTTTTCAATGTCACATTTATAGGGTTGTTCAAGTGTTAAATTAACTCTGTAAGAGTTAAATTAACACTCATTGGTATTAATTTGCAGGTGGATTTTTAAAAATGGTTTGTTTTAATATGTATTTTTATGTACATTGATTAATTAATGTTATGCTACTCAAATATGCACTACTGTTCAAATGTTTGGGGTCACCTAAAAATGTCCTTGTTTTTGAAAGAAAAGCACATTTCTTGTACATTAAAATAAATCAAATTGATCAGAAATACAGTGTAGACATTGTTAATGTTGTAAATGACTATTGTAGCTGGAAACGTTTTTTTTGTTATATTTATTTTATGGAATATCTACATAGGCGTACAGAGGCCCATTATCAGCAACCATCACTCCTGTGTTCCAATGGCACAGTGTGTTAGCTAATCCAAGTTTATCATTTTAAAAGGCAAATTGATCATTAGAAAACCCTTTTGCAATTATGTTAGCACAGCTGAAAACTGTTGTTCTGATTAGAGAAGCAGTAAAACTGGCCTTCTTTAGACTAGTTGAGAGTCTGGAGCATCAGTATTTGTGGGTTCGATTACAGGCTCAAAATGGCCAGAAGGAAAGAACTTTGTTCTGAAACTCGTCAGTCTATTCTTGTTCTGAGAAATGAAGGCTATTCAATGCGAGAAATTGCCAAGAAACTGAAGATCTCGTACAACGCTGTGTACTACTCACAGAACAGAACAGCGCCAACTGTCGCTAACCAGAATAGAAAAGGAGTGGGAGGCCCCGGTGCACAGCTGAGCAAGAGGACAAGTAAATTAGAGGGTCTAGTTTAAGAAACAGACAACTCACAAGTCCTCAACTGGCAGCTTGATTTTAATTGTAACATTTTTCTAAATCTGTTACTTGGACTTATTGCACCCGCTACTGAAATGGTTGTTCCAGTTTAGATGATTTAGGTTGTCTCATATCTTAGTCTTAAAAATTCTAAATGTTGGTTAATCAACATTTTGGAAGCCAACATAAAGTGAAATACGGGCCTGATTTTGCTTGTAAACCATGAGTTTCAGGCCACTGTATTAGTCTAAAACGAGGCCCTCAAAATAAGACCTTATGAAATATGTGTTCTATTGTGTTAAATTATTTAATTTGAATGATTACATATTGGCTTAGGATG
The DNA here is from genome assembly GCF_045679555.1 of Salvelinus alpinus. NCBI lineage: Eukaryota > Metazoa > Chordata > Actinopteri > Salmoniformes > Salmonidae > Salvelinus > Salvelinus alpinus. The sequence goes on along the minus strand of NC_092111.1, from coordinate 28,709,083 downwards.
TAACTTGGTGAAGGCCACAGGACTGAGAATGGATGAATGCAACTACGATGTCTCTCACTAACAAATACAGTCATGGGTGGTAAATCTACAATTCACTTGAAAGGCAAGGCACTGGGAAATATTTAAATAATGTTTTACATCAAGCAGTGTGATAATGTATCACCAAAAAGTCTGGACCTGGTTGGTTGGGGAGTGTTGCTGCACAGCTATTTTCAGGTCTCTCCAGAGATGTTCGATTGGGTTCAGGTCTGGGCTGTGGCTGGGTCACTCAAGGACATTCAGAGACTTGCCCCGAAGCTCCTCATGCATTGTCTTGGTTGTGTGTTTAGGGTCAGTGTCCTCTTGCAAGGTGAACCTTCGGCCCAGTCTGAGGCCCAGAGAGCTCTGGAGCAGGTTTTCATCATCAAGGATTTCTCTGTACTTTACTCAGGTCATTTTTGCCTCAATACTGACTAGTCTCCCAGTTCCTGCAGCTGAAAAACACCCCCACAGCATGATGCTGCCACCACCATGCTTCACTGTAGGGATGGTGCCAGGTTTCCTCCAGACGTGACGCTTTGCATTCAGGCCAGTCTTGGTTTCATCAGACCAGAGAATCTGTTTCTCAAAATCTGAGAGTCTTTAGTTGCCTTTTGGAAAACTCCAAGCGGGCTGTTATGTAGCTTTTACTGAGGAGTGGCTTCCATCTGGCCACTCTACCATAAAGCCCTGATTGGTGTAGTGCTGCAAAGATGGTTGTCCTTCTGGAAGGTTCTCCTATCTTCACAGAGGAATTCTAGAGCTCTGTCAGTGACCATCTGGTTTTTGGTCACCTCCCTGACCAAGGCCCTTCTCCCCCAATTGCTCAGTTTGGCTGGGCGGCAGGCTCTAGTCTTGGTGGTTCAAAACCTCTTCCTTTTAAGAATGATGGAGGACACTGTGTTCTTGGGGACCATCAATGCTGCAGACATTTTTTGGTACCCTTCCCCAGATCTGTGCCTCGACACAATCCTGTCTCGGCGCTCAACGGACAATTCCTTTTACCTCATGGCTTGGTTTTTGATTTGACATGCACTGTCAACTGTGGGACCTTATATAGACAGGTGTGTGCCTTTCCAAATCATGTCCAATCAATTTAATTTACCACAGGTAGACTCCAATAAAGTTGTAGAAAGGATGTTCAATGGAAACAGGATGCAGCTGAGCTCAATTTCGTGTCTCATAGCAAGTATTTTTGTTTTTTATTTTTTATAAATTAGCAAAAATGTCTAAATACCTGTTTAGGCTTTGTCATTATGGGGTATTGTGTGTAGATTGCTGATATTTTTATTTATTTAATACATTTTGGAATAAGGCTATAACATACCAAAATGTGGAAAAAGTCAAGGGGTCTGAATGTGTTCTGAAGGCACCCCCACTAGATTGCGCTACTTTAAAGAAGACAGCTTCTCCATCCTGGAAGGAGAAATCAATCATTTCCAAGCCCAGGGACATGTACTAGTGTGTGGCGACCTAAATGTCAGAACTGGACAACTGGAGGAGATAGCATTCCCTGCCCCATATGCTCTCCTAGGCACAACTATGACAACATAACCAACAAAAACAGGTCACAACTCCTACAGGTCTGTCGCACGATGGGCATGTACATAGTCAATGGTAGGCTTCGAGGGGACTCCTATGGTATGCACACCTATAGCTTATCACTTGGCAGTAGTAATGTAGACTACTTTATCACTGACCTCAATCCAGAGTCTCTCAGAACGTTCAGTCAGCCCACTGACACCCCAATGACAGCAAAATCCCAGTCTACTTGAACAGAGTAATGCTCAATCATGAGGCATCAAAGCCAAAGGAACTGAATAATATTAAGAAATGCTATAGATGGAAGGAAAGTAGTGTGGAAACCTACCAAAAAACAACAACAAATTCAATACCTTTTAGACAACTTACTGGACCAAACTTTCACTATAATAGTGATGGTGTAAACTTGGCAGTAGAAAATCTAAACAGTAAATTTGACCTTTCAGCTTCCCTCTCAGCTTCCCTATCAAATCTAAACATTTCAAGCAGACAACCTAAGAAAATTAACAACAATGACAAATGGTTTGATGAAGAACGCAAAAACCTAAGAAAGAAATTGAGAAACCTATCCAACCAAAAACATAGACACCCAGAAAACCTGAGCCTTCACTATTGTGAATCACTAAAACAATACAGAAATACACTATGGAAAAAGAAATAACAGCCTGTCAGAAATCATCTCAATGTAATTGAAGAATCCATAGACTCTAACCGCTTCTGTGAAAATTGGAAAACACTAACCAAACAACAACACGAAGAGTTATCTATCCAAAACGGAGATGTATGGATAAACCACTTCTCCAATCTTTTTGGCCCTATATCAAAGAACAAACAGCAAAAACATATACATGATCAAATGCAAATCTTAGAATAAAATATTAAAGACTACCAGAACCCACTGGATCCCCAGTTACATTGAATGAACTACCAGGACAAAATACAAACCCTCCAACCCAAAAAGGCCTGTGGTGTTGATGGTATCCTAAATGAAATGATCAAATATACATAACATCATCCTTATCGCTGGCATCTTACCCAGACGGATCACAAAAATCCACAACAGTGTAGACAAATTTGACCCCAATAACTACCGTGGGATATGCGTCAACAGCAACCTTGGGAAATCAGACTCGTACATTTCCTCAGTGAAAACAATGTACTGAGCAAATTTCTAATTGGCTTTTTAGCCAAAGTACCGTACGACAGACCACGTATTCACCCTGCACACTAATTGACAAACAAATAAACCAAAACAAAGGCAATGTCTTCTCATGCTTTGTTGACTTCAAAAAAGCTTTTGACTCAAATTGGCATGAAGGTCTGCTCTACAAATTGATGGAAAGTGGTGTTGGGGAAAAAAACATACGAAATTATCAAATCCATGTACACAAACAAAATGTGTGCGGTTAAAATTGGCAAAAAACACACACATTTCTTTCCACAGGGCCGTGGGGTGAGACATGGATGCAGCTTAAGCCCCACCCTCTTCAACATTTATATCAACGAATTGGCGAGGGCACTAGAATAGTCTGCAAATCCCAGCCTCACCCTAGTAGAATCTGAAGTCAAATGTCTACTGTTTGCCGATGATCTGGTGCTTCTGTCTCCAACCAAGGAGGGCCTACAGCAGCACCTAGATATTCTGCACAGATTCTGCAATACCTGGGCCCTGACAGTAAATCTCAGTAAGACAAAAATAATGATGTTCCAAAAAAGGTCCAGTTGCCAGGACCTCAAATACAAATTCCATCTAGACACTGTTGCCCTAGAGCACACAAAAAACAATACATACCTCGGCCTAAACATTCGCGCCACAGGTAACTTCCAAAAGCTTTGAACGATCTGAGAGACAAGGCAAGACGGGCCTTCTATGCCATCAAAAGGAACATAAAATGTACCAATTAGGATCCGGAAAAATATATTTGAATCAATTATAAAACCCATTTCCCTTTATAGTTGTGAGGTCTGGGGTCCGCTCACCAACCAAGATTTCACAAAATGGGACAAACACGAAATTGAGACTGCATGCAGAATTCACTATGTAGTAGTGATAGAGGATCTACTCTGTGGGGCTGATGAGATGGAGAGAGAGAGAGAGATGTAGTAGTGATAGAGGATCTACTCTGTGGGGCTGATGAGATGGAGAGAGAGAGAGAGAGATGTAGTAGTGATAGAGGATCTACTCTGTGGGGCTGATGAGATGGAGAGAGAGAGAGAGATGTAGTAGTGATAGAGGATCTACTCTGTGGGGCTGATGAGATGGGAAAATAGAGAGAGAGAGATGTAGTAGTGATAGAGGATCTACTCTGTGGGGCTGATGAGATGGGGAGAGAGAGAGAGATGTAGTAGTGATAGAGGATCTACTCTTTTGGGCTGATGAGATGGGGAGAGAGAGATGTAGTAGTGATAGAGGATCTACTCTGTGGGGCTGATGAGATGGGGAGAGAGAGAGAGATGTAGTAGTGATAGAGGATCTACTCTGTGGGGCCGATGAGATGGGGAGAGAGAGAGAGATGTAGTAGTGATAGAGGATCTACTCTGTGGGGCTGATGAGATGGGGAGAGAGAGAGAGATGTAGTAGTGATAGAGGATCTACTCTGTGGGGCTGATGAGATGGGGAGAGAGAGAGAGATGTAGTAGTGATAGAGGATCTACTCTGTGGGGCTGATGAGATGGGGAGAGAGAGAGATGTAGTGATAGAGGATCTACTCTGTGGGGCTGATGAGATGGAGAGAGAGAGAAATGTAGTAGTGATAGAGATCTACTCTTTTGGGCTGATGAGATGGGAAAATAGAGAGAGATGTAGTAGTGATAGAGGATCTACTCTGTGGGGCTGATGAGATGGGGAGAGAGAGAGAGATGTAGTAGTGATAGAGGATCTACTCTTTTGGGCTGATGAGATGGGAAAATAGAGAGAGATGTAGTAGTGATAGAGGATCTACTCTGTGGGGCTGATGAGATGGGGAGAGAGAGAGAGATGTAGTAGTGATAGAGGATCTACTCTGTGGGGCTGATGAGATGGGGAGAGAGAGAGATGTAGTGATAGAGGATCTACTCTGTGGGGCTGATGAGATGGAGAGAGAGAGAGAGAGAGATGTAGTAGTGATAGAGGATCTACTCTGTGGGGCTGATGAGATGGAGAGAGAGAGAGAGATGTAGTAGTGATAGAGGATCTACTCTTTTGGGCTGATGAGATGGGAAAATAGAGAGAGATGTAGTAGTGATAGAGGATCTACTCTGTGGGGCTGATGAGATGGGGAGAGAGAGAGAGATGTAGTAGTGATAGAGAATCTACTCTGTGGGGCTGATGAGATGGGGAGAGAGAGAGATGTAGTGATAGAGGATCTACTCTGTGGGGCTGATGAGATGGAGAGAGAGAGAGAGAGATGTAGTAGTGATAAAGATCTACTCTGTGGGGCTGATGAGATGGAGAGAGAGAGAGAGATGTAGTAGTGATAGAGGATCTACTCTTTTGGGCTGATGAGATGGGAAAATAGAGAGAGATGTAGTAGTGATAGAGGATCTACTCTGTGAGGCTGATGAGATGGGGAGAGAGAGAGAGATGTAGTAGTGATAGAGGATCTACTCTGTGGGGCCGATGAGATGGGGAGAGAGAGAGAGATGTAGTAGTGATAGAGGATCTACTCTGTGGGGCTGATGAGATGGGAAAATAGAGAGAGAGAGAGATGTAGTAGTGATAGAGGATCTACTCTGTGGGGCTGATGAGATGGGGAGAGAGAGAGAGATGTAGTAGTGATAGAGGATCTACTCTGTGGGGCTGATGAGATGGGAAAATAGAGAGAGAGAGAGATGTAGTAGTGATAGAGGATCTACTCTGTGGGGCTGATGAGATGGGGAGAGAGAGAGAGATGTGGTAGTGATAGATGATCTACTCTGTGGGGCTGATGAGATGGAGAGAGAGATGTAGTAGTGATAGAGGATCTACTCTTTTGGGCTGATGAGATGGGAAAATAGAGAGAGAGAGAGAGAGAGAGAGAGAGGGAGAGAGTCAGATAGAGAGATATAAAGAGAGAGCTAGCAGCAGTGATGGAGGGATGGGGACCTACTATGTCAGGCGATGAAATGGAAAAAGACAGAAGGAGAGAGGGAGAGACAGAGGGTGACAGACAAAGAAAGAGAGTTAGTAGTGAAGGAGGGAGGGAGGAGGACATACTCTGTGGGGTGGATGAGTGCTGTCTTGCCCAGTCGGAGGATAACGGGTCCTCGGGGGTTACGGATCTTCCTGACCGCTGCTGTCTTGAGCAGGGAGAAGCGCCGCACCAGATTGAAACCTGCATCAAATCCATCACCACATTAATCCTCAGGCCAGGCAGAGTAATCAATCACAGAGAGGAGCCACAGTAGATCAGACAGGATAAACAAGGTGAGTGGTACTAACTGTTTTGGGTGTGTGTGTGCATGTGTTTGTGCGTGCGTGTATCATTTACCTGTGATGTTGTGTCTGGCCGTCTGAGGGAACTTCCAGTCATCTACCTGTTGGGAAGGGCATTGTACTTCTGGAGAGAGAGAATGAGACAGAGGAGAGAGTAAGAAGGCGAGATGGACAGGACAAAATACATGTTGTGTGAAATGCCATTCAGACAAAGGACACACAGTAACGTCAGAGTAAAATAAATAGATATGGTGATTAAGACAGACACTGTCCTTTACTACTGTATATAAAACACTTCCCCCCCATGTACAGGTCAGCCTCAGGTCATACTGTGGAGAACACACAAAATCTGTCAGTGTTTCAAATACAGGAGGTTGGTGGCACCTTTGGGGAGGACGGGCTCATGGTAAAGGCTGGAGCGGAATATGTGGAATGGAAACCATGTGTTTGATGCCATTCCATTGACTCCGTTCCAGCAATTATTATGAGCCGTCCTCCCCTCAGCAGCCTCCACTAGAGGTCGACCGATTATGATTTTTCAACGGCGATACCGATACCGATTATTGGAGGACCAAAAAAGCCGATACCGATTAATCGGCCGATTTCTAAAAATGTATTTGTAATAATGACAATTACAACAATACTGAATGAACACTTATTTTAACTTAATATAATACATCAATAAAAATCAATTTAGCCTCAAATAAATAATGAAACATGTTCAATTTGGTTTAAATAATGCAAAAACAAAGTGTTGGAGAAGTAAAAGTGCAATATATGCCATGTAAAAAAGCTAACGTTTGAGTTCCTTGCTCAGAACATGAGAACATATGAAAGTTGGTGGTTCCTTTTAACAAGAGACTTCAATATTCCAAGGTAAGAGGTTTTAGGTTGTAGTTAATATAGTATTTATAGGACTATTTCTCTCTATACCATTTGTATTTCATATACCTTTGACCATTGGATGTTCTTATAGGCACTATAGTACTGCCAGTGTAACAGTATAGCTTCCGTCCCTCTCCTCGCCCCTACCTGGGCTCGAACCAGGAACACATCGACAACAGCCACACTTGAAGCAGCGTTACCCATCGCTCCTTGCAGAGCAAGGGGAATAACTACTCCAAGTCTCAGAGCGAGTGACGTTTGAAACGCTATTAGCGCGCACCCCGCTAACTAGCTAGCCATTTCACATCGGTTACACCAGCCATTAGGCTGATAGGCTTGAAGTCATAAACAGCGCTGTGCTTGCGAAGAGCTGCTGGCAAAACACACGAAAGTGCTGTTTGAATGAATGCTTATGAGCCTGCTGCTGCCTACCATCGCTCAGTCAGACTGCTCTATCAAATCATAGACTTAATTATAACATAACACACAGAAATACGAGCCTTTGGTCATTAATATGGTCGAATCCGGAAACTATCATTTCGAAAACAAAACGTTTATTATTTCATTGAAATACGGAACCGTTCGGTATTTTACCTAACGGGTGGCATCCCGTTAGGTAAAGTCTAAATATTCTTGTTACATTGCACAACCTTCAATGTTATGACATAATTACGTAAAATTCTGGCAAATTAGTTCGCAATGAGCCAGGAGGCCCAAACTGTTGCATAAACTCTGACTCTGCGTGCAATGAACGCAAGTGAAGTGACACAATTTCACCTGGTTAATATTGCCTGCTAACCTGGATTTATTTTAGCTAAATATGCAGGTTTAAGAAAGGCATTGGTGTTTATGGTTAGGTACAGTCATCCAACGATTGTGCTTTTTTCGCAAATGCGCTTTTGTTAAATCATCTCCCAGCGTTGCATCGATTATATGCAACGCAGGACACGCCAGATAAACGAGTAATATCATCAACCATGTGTAGTTATAACTAGTGATTATGATTGATTGATTGTTTTTTATAAGATAAGTTTAATGCTAGCTAGCAACTTACCTTGGCTTCTACTGCATTCGCGTAACAGGCAGTCTCCTTGTGGAGTGCAACGAGAGGCAGGTGGTTATAGCGTTGGACTAGTTAACTGTAAGGTTGCAAGATTGGAACCCCGAGCTGACAAGGGGAAAATCTGTCGTTCTGCCCCTGAACAAGGCAGTTAAACCACCGATCCTAGGCCGTCATTGAAAATAAGAATGTGTTCTTAACTGACTTGCCTAGTTAAATAAAGGTATAAAAAAAAAAAAATCGTCCATCACATTAATTAATCGGTCGACCTCTAGCCTACACTGGTGTCGACGCATATGACGGTAAACTAGTGTGTGGATTTAATCCACTGTGGTGGAGGGAAGAGAGAGAGAGAGAGAGAGAGAGAGAGAGAGAGAGAGAGAGAGAGAGAGAGAGAGAGAGAGAGAGAGAGAGAGAGAGAGAGAGAGAGAGAGAGATGATAAAATATACCAACCACAAATTCCAATTGGTTATACTTAAACTCTTTAACATCATCCTTAACTCTGGCATATTCCCCAAGATTCAGAACCAAGGACTGTTAACCTCAAGCCACAAAAGTGGAGACAAATTTGACCTCAATAACTGCGTCAACAGCAACCTTAGGAAAATCCTATGTATTATCATTAACAGCAGACTTGACATTTCCTCAGTGAAAACAATGTACTGAGCAAATGTCAAATTTCCTTTTTACCAAATTACCGTGCGACAGACCACGTATTCACCCTGCACACCCTAATAGACAAACAAACAAACCAAAACAACTTCTTATGGTTTGACTCTTCAAAAAATAAGTTGACTAAATTTGGCATGAGGATCTGCTCTACAAATTGATGGAAAGTGGTGTTGGGGGAAAAACATACGACATTATAAAGTCCATGTACACAAACAATAAGTGTGTGGTTAAAATTGGCAAAAAACACACACATTTCTTTCCACAGGGCCGTGGGGTGAGACAGGGATGCAATTTAAGCCCCCCCGTATTTAACATATACTGTATATCAACAAATTGGCGAGGGCACTAGAACAGTCTGCATCACCAAGCCTCACCCTAGAAGAATCTAAAGTCAAATGTCTACTGTTTGCTGATGATCTGGTGCTTCTGTCACCAACCAAGGAGGGCCTACAGCAGCACCTAGATCTTCTGCACAGATTCTGTCAGACCCAGGCTTTGACAGTAAATCTCAGATAGACAAAAATAATGGTGTTCCAAAAAAGGTCCAGTTGCCAGGACCACAAATACAAATTTTATCTAAACACCGTTGCCCTAGAGCACACAAAAAACTATACATACCTCGGCCTAAACATCAGCACCACATGTAACTTCCACAAACCTATGAATGATCTGAGAGACAAGGCAAGAAGGGCCTTCTATGCCATCAAAAGGAACATAAAATGTACCAATTAGGATCCGGCAAAATATATTTGAATCAATTATAAAACCCATATACGTAGTTGTGAGGTCTGGGGTCCGCTCACCAACCAAGATTTCACAAAATGGGACAAACACGAAATTGAGACTCTGCATGCAGAATTCTGCAAAAATATCCTCTGTGTACAACGTAAAACATCAAATAATGCATGCAGAGCAGAATTAGGCCAATACCCACTAATTATCAAAATCCAGAAAAAATACGTTAAATTCTTCAACCACCTAAAAGGAAGTGATTCCCAAACCTTCCATAATAAAGCCATCACCTACAAGACATGATCCTGGAGAAGAGTCCCCTAAGCAAGCTGGTCCTGGGGCTCTGTTCACAAACACAAACAGACCCCACAGAGCCCCAGGACAGCAACACAATTAGACCCAACCAAATCATGAGAAAATAAATAGATAATTACTTGACACATTGGAAAGTATTAACAAAAACACTGAACAAACTACAATGCTACTTGGCACTAAACAGAGAGTACACAATACCTGACCACTGTAACTGACTCAAAATTAAGGAAAGCCTTGACTATGTACAAACTCAGTGAGCATAGCCTTGTTATTGAGAAAGGCCGCCGAAGGCAGACCTGGCTCTCAAGAGAAGACAGGCTATGTGCACACTGCCCACAAAATGAGGTGGAAACTGAGCTGCTCTTTCTAACGTCCTGCCAAATGTATGACCAAATTAGAGGCACATATTTCCCTCAGATTACACAGACCCACAAAAGAATTAGAAAACAAATCAAATGTTGATAAACCCTCATATCCATTGGGTGAAATACCACAGTGTGCCACCACAGCAGCAATACTTGCAGCAACCAGTGAAGAAAAAAAACATTGTAAATACAACTTATATTTATGCTTATTTATTTTCCCTTTTGTACTTTAACTATTTGCACATCGTTACAACACTGTATATATACATAATATGGCATTTTACATTTTAAATGTTTATATTATTTTGGAACTTGTGAGTGTAATATTTACTGTTCACTTTTTATTGTTTATCCATTTCACTTGCTTTGGCAATGTAAACAAACAATGTAAACAATAAATCCCCTTGAGGCCTCCTGAGTGGCTCAGTGGTCTAAGGCACTGGACCGCAGTGCTAGCTGTGCCACTAGAGATCCTGATTCCAATCCATATAAGGTCGACAGAGACAATGACGGAATCCAACCAGCATTACTTTTCCCAGTCTACGAGACAAGGTTAGTAAATCTTTATGCACAGATTTGGGGGGAATGATTTAAGATATCTTTGATTTGAAGTTCTAAAATACTTAATATTTATCAATAATAGGAGCTTAATTATTCTAAACAGATTCACTAGGTTTCTACTTTGTGTTTTAACCAAAATCGATAGGAAGGCAGCTCCGAAATGACCTGAGGTAAGGTGCACTACCATAAATAAAAATAGCTTAATAGACCAAAGTAAAGGCCGGAAGGGGTAATTAAGATAAGGATATCAAATAGGTGCTGTGAGATAGGACGGTCATTTTGTACAAATAGGATAACTTATGGTTAATTAACATGCGGTAAATTAGCCATAGATCCGATTCAACAGTCATACCTAGATAAAGTCCTAAGTGAGGATATAAACTAGGCTTGGTGTGATAGGAAGGTAATTCTATGCGAACAAGATAACTTAACTTCTTGCAACTATAGGGGGTGCTGTTCCGCATTAGCATATTTGGGTCTCCAAATTAAACTGCCTCGTGCTAAATTCTTGATCGTACAATATGCATATTATTGTTATTATTGGATAGAAAACACCTTCTAGTTTCTATAGAAGTTGGAATTTTGTCTCTGAGTGGTACAGAACAATATCTACAGCACTTTTCATGACAGGGGTCAGATTTCAGAAATTTTTACCCCTGATCTGGAGTCTGTTTTTAAGGCGACAGTGAATGCTATGAAGAAACCGACACTGCCTACGTCTTCCTCTGGGTGTCTGTACGTCATCACGTTTTGAATGGAGTCTATTGCACAATCCCAGCCATTATAAAACCACAAAATGTATAGGGACCGCCCTTTCTCGTCGCGCGCCTGAAGCGTGAAGGACATCGGACTTGCCTCATTCCAAATCCTTGTCTAACCAGCAATATTTCTCCGGTCATGTTTTCAGTCGTTATAGTTGTTAAAAACATCATAATGTAGTTAATTTGAACCGTTTTATAGCAATTTATATCCGTTTAGTGCGATTTTGAGGAATTTCTTTGTTGTGCACTCTGAAACTTTGGACACGTTTTGGGGTCCCGTTCGATCGTTAGTGGATATTTCGAAGGACAGAGGACATCTATCGACCAAAAGACGTTTATAACATAGAAAGGATACATTGCCCAAGAATATGATGGAAGAACAGCTCAAAGTAAGCAATATTTAATATGATAAATCGTTGTTCTGTCGAAATATTTTAAACGCATATTTCGCCATTTTGTTTGGTATAGCTTCACTTGGCGAACCCTGTATTGAAAAGTAAGGATAATTTTAAAAATGTAAATCAGCGGTTGCATTAAGAACTAATTTGTCTTTCGATTCCTGTCAACCCTGTATTTTTTAGTCAAGTATATGATTAGCTTTCGATTAAACTAGATCACTCTGAAAGCTGACGTTCCTCATTTTGAGGCTTGAGTTGTGACTATTTCCATTGTATAACCACGGTTTTGTATGGCTAAATATGCACCTTTTCGAACAAACTGTATATGTATGTTGTAAAATGATGTTACAGGAGTGTCATCGGAAGAATTCTGAGAAGGTTAGTGAAAAAATTAATATATTTTGGCGGTGATTACGTTATAGCGCTCTTTGGCTGGAATCGATGCTCTGGTAACGTTTGCACATGTGGTATGCTAACTTATCGATTTATTGTGTTTTCGCTGAAAAACGCTTAGAAAATCTGAAATATGGTCTGAAATCACAAGAACTGGGTCTTTCCATTGCTATGCTTTGTCTATTTTTATGAAATGTTTTATGATGAGTAAATTGGTCATACACGTTGCTCTATCTAGTAATTCTAGTCGATTTGTGATGGTCGGTGCAATTGTAAACTGTGATTTCTACCTGAAATATGCACTTTTTTCTAACAAAAACTATCCTATACCATGAATATGTTATCAGACTGTCATCTGATGGTTTTTTTTATAGGTTATTGGCTATCAATATCTTAGTTGAGCCGAATTGGTGATAGCACCTGAAGGAGTAAGAAACTGATGGAGTTAGAATAGTGGTGTATTTTGCTAACGTGTTTAGCTAATAGATTTACATATTTTGTCTTCCCTGTAAAACATTTTAAAAATCTGAAATGGTGGCTTTATTCACAAGATCTGTATCTTTCATCTGGTGTCTTGGACTTGTGATTTAATGATATTTAGATGCTACTATCTACTTGTGAAGCTATGCTAGCTATGCTAATCAGTGTGTGGGGGGGGTGGGGGGTGATCCCGGACCCGGGGTAGAGGCTCGTGAAAGGTTAACTTCTCTAGGGTAGGGGGCAGCATTTTCACGTTTGGATGAAAAGCATACCCAAATTCAACTGCCAGTTACTCATTCCCAGGAGATAAGATATGCATATAGAAAACACTCTGAAGTTTCTAAAACTGTTTGAGTCATGTCTGTGAGTATAACAGAACTTATTTAGCAGGCGAAACTCCGAGGACAAACCATTCAGATTTCTTTTTTTTGAGGTCACTGTCTTTTCAACGAGTTTCATTGGGAAACCAGATTTCTAAGCGAATTGCTTGCAGTTTCTACGGCTTCCACTAGATGTCAACAGTCATGAGAAATAGGTTGAGGTTATTCCTTTGTGTAATGAAGAAATACGGCCATCTTGAAGTCGAGGCACTCCAGGTGTCCTGGACATGCGCTTCAATCAAACAGAAGGCATGCAACATTTCGTTTTAATCCTGTATTGAACACATATCATCCCGTCTTAAATTTTATTGATTATTAACATTAAAAAATACCTAAAGTTGTATTACAAAAGTAGTTTGACATTTTTTGGCAAAGTTTACAGGTAACCTTTGAGATATTTTGTCGTCACGTTTGAGCAAGTTGGAACCGGTGTTTTTCTGGATCAAACACGCCAAATACATGGACATTTTGGATATATATCGACGGAATTAATCGAACAAAAGAACCATTTGTGATGTGATGTCAAAGGTAAGGCATGAATTATGTGTGTGTGTGTGTGTGTGAATTATATTTTTATTTCTGCGTTTTGTGTCGTGCCTGCAGGGTTGAAATGTTTTCTCTCTTTTGTTTACTATGGTGTTATGCTCAGAAAATAGCATCGTATGCTTTCGCTAAAAAGCCTATTTGAATTCTGAAATGTTGGCTGGATTCACAACCAGTGTAGCTTTAATTTGGTATCTTTCATGTGTGATTTAATGAAAGTTTGATTTTATAGTAATTTTCATAGTAATTAATTTTTATTTGGCGCTCTGCATTTTCTCAGGCTTTTTGCCAAGTGATACAGTAGCGTCTTGCCTAAACTCAGATTTTTGGATATAAATATGAACTTTACCGAACAAAAAATACATGTATTGTGTAACATGAAGTCCTATGAGTGTCATCTGATGAAGATTATCAAAGGTTAGTAATTCATTTTATCTCTATTTCTGCTTTTTGTTACTGCTCTCTTTAGCTGGAAAAATTTATTTTTCTGTGACTTGGCTCATACCTAACATAATCGTTTGGTGTGCTTTCGTCGTAAAACCTTTTTGAAATCGGACACTTTGGCTGGATTTACAACAAGTGTAGCTTTAAAATAGTGTAAAATACTTGTATGTTTGAGGAATTTAAATTATGGGATTTCCGTTGTTTTGAATTTGGTGCCCTGCAGTTTCACTGGCTGTTGACGAGGTGGGACGCTACCGTCCCACATATCCTAGAGAGGTTAAACGATTCAAAAGTCAACACTGAAATAAAGTCCAAAAAGGAAGAGAGGGAAGCCTAATATAGCGGTGTGAGATATGAGGTATTAACGTCAATAAGTCCCAAGGAACAACAGAAAAATAGGCTGCTGACTAGGGATTTATGGGTTATAGGTTGTATACGGGTGAGACCTAATGTCCAATCGAAAGACACCTCTATAGATAAAGTTTCCAGACAGGAGAAACACACATAGGTTAGCACATACACATAGTGTGAGAATATACCATAGAACATAACTATAGTAATTGGATAATGGTAGGAAGCACACACATAGATCATAGAGACTTAATATAGATACACATAGGTAAAAAAAATACACATAGATTGTGAGCATAGAAGGTGAGCACACACATAGGGAGTAGTGACATACACATCAATAGTGAGACACATAGGAGTAATTTAATCAGAATTTTAAAAGCACATACACATAGATCGTGAGAAGAAGCAGAATAACAAGGAAAGTTAATTAAATAACATGGGTAGTAAATCCTCAAAGGAGGTCCCGGAATTAACCGGGGATGAGATGTAAATCTACTGCCCAAAATGGAGAAAGAAGTACAAATTTGAGAGACGTCTAGATGTAGAAAAATTTGAATTAATGATAAAGTAGATACATAAGACGTGTGTAGATAGTCAAGGGAAACAGCAGGTCGAGGGTTAGATACCTGGCTGTCTGAAGCCCAGAAAAGAAGGTAAGAAGGCAAGTGTAGAGAAAGGGTGAGACAAAAGTCAAGAGAGGAATAGGACAGAAAGAGAGAGTAAGGAGAATCATCACCGGAGAAATGCTTGGACCTGTAAATTAGGGCTATTTTCTGGGAATTGTCTCGGTAGTACGTGCCTGATTTTACGACTACAGACAAATATAAAAAGGGTTATTTGCGTGGAGTCTCCGCCATTTCAATATCTTTGGTGGTTCAGGGGTAGAATTCTTGCCTACCACACGTGAGACTTGGGTTCGTACCTCAGCCTATGTACCGACAGACTAAAATTTGGGTTTGGGATGGTAATACAACTATTGATATGTTTTGCCTGGAAAGATACGGTTGTTAGTGTTTGTTTAACGAAGATTCCCTATCCCGACCGTTCATCACTGTGTGTGCCCCTAGAGGTGTGAGTATGGGGTGGTACCTAGCAGATCGACTAAGGGCAAGAGAGGGTTGGCGGTTTTGGGGAAGAGTAGGGACTCTGAGCTGCATCATAGTCTTGGTAACCTTTCTGATACATCCAGATCCACCACCTGCCGGTACTAATTATATGACGCCATTGTCATGGATAAAAAGTAAAAGATAAACTACAGAATAAGGAGTCAAAGATCAAGATGTAGGATTTAAGGTAAACATTAAACAATTCCCTAGGAAAGCAAAATATAATAACTGTACAGGGATTGGGTTGGCCAGATTGAAGTACTCGGCCAACCCACCTCGGTACACTTTAACTCCTGATGAGTACCAGTGTTATAGATACAAGAAGGGCACCGAGAACTTACATGATTTTAATAGCTGAAAGGTAATCGTTAATGTGACTGACTTAGGTTTGGAAGTACAAGAGAAAATTCTTAACCTAACAGCACCTATAGCTGATGTAGGGTGGGCTAGTACCAGCAAAGGACGCATACGACAGAAACTACCAGAAAGGGTGGTTAGGAACAACCAGTTCGAGTTAGTCATCAGAGGCCAGTTGTAGGAGGCTAAAGTAGGCACAGGAGGAGTTTTGACCAGGATGGGAGTAGCTTTGTCTAGATGGATGCTATTGGCATCCCCAGGGAAGTTACAGATTAATACAAAGCTATGAATCAAATAGGTGAAGACTTTACCACTACGTTCTTTTGGTGGTTGACAATAAATAAAAATGTGGATTGGATTAATGACCTCTATTATAATCAACAGAGATTCGTGAATGATACTGGGGATGCAGTAAAGGGGTTCTCTGACCAATTATCCGCCACCTCCCTCATGACCTGGTAAAATAGACTGACTCTCGATAGGTTATTGGCAGAAAAGGGCGGGGAATGTAGAATGATTGGGGTTCATTGCTGTACATTTATTTTTTAATAACACAGCTCCATACGGATCAGTGACCAAGGCCCTGGCAGGTTTTACCACATTAGCTCACGAATTAGCAGAGAACTCTGGGGTGGATAATTCTCTAACAAATTGGTTTGACAGTATGTTTGGGAAATGGAAAAATTGCATAATCACTGTGTTGTGGGCAACTTTTACCTGTATGAGTGTGTTGATTCTGTGTGGATGTTGTTTGATTCCGTGTATGAGAGGTTTGATCACCAGGACTCTAGAGAGGTCAATGACGCAACAGATGGTGAGATACGGACCGATTCCGAGCTCCGGCCGATGGGATGACGAATACAGGCCTCCAGGCCTAGGAGAGGGCTCAGTTTCTTTTAACTACGAGGAGCCAATGTTGGATGAGACTGTTTTTTATGAAGATTGTAATAAAAATCGCGTTATGATTGGATATTGGCCTATAACAGTCATTGATGAATATCGAATGTACATACATGTATTGGTTTGGATTATTCTTGTATACCATTTATGTTTCCACGTAGTGTTTGATGTATCAATGTGTATTATTTAGTCATTAAGGGTGGATTGATAATGGAATTTATATGTTTAAATTAATGATTAGAATATTCCACCCTGAAACCATATAATTGTATGAAATTGATTAGAATCATAAAAATATATTCTGATGATGTGTGTAGTTTTAGTCAGAATTAGATTAAAACAATGTATCTGTATAGTGGAAAAACCCAGACTGTCTGAGCAAGGCGTAGCTCAGGATTTGAACTTGTATGGGGGGTGAAAGGCCGAAGAAAGATACCGAGAAGAGTTAGACTGTGTTTGAACCCACCTGGCAGGAACTGAGAAAACTTAGGAGGACAGGGAGGACTTCTCAAGGTCTCAGGTCAGCTAGGCCTCTGAGAGATTTGGTTAGTGATACAGTGTGTGCATAGGATACCTACTGTTTGTGTGTGAAGGTATGTGCGTAAGGAGCCAGTATAAAATGGATGGGTTTGTATTGTGGACTTCAGAGCGCTCTCGTGAATAAACATTTGACTATTGTAGGCTGGGCCTCTGTCTGTTTTCATTTCAACCAGTATCTTACAAAGTCTGCGTTGCAGACTGAGTAGTTAATTGATGTTCAGTTTATGAACATTGAGAACATAATTCTCTTAACAGTATGTTACCAATAACATTTGATTTGATTTGATTCGAGTCCAGGCTCTGTCGCAGCTAGCCGTGACCGGGAGACCCATGGGGCGGCGCACAATTGGCCCAGCGTCATCCGGGTTAGGGGAGGGTTTGGCCAACAGGGATGTTCTTGTCCCATCGCGCTCTAGCGACTCCTTTGGCGGGCCGAGCGTAGTGCATGCTGACACGGTCGCCAGGTGTACGGTATTTCCTCCGACACATTGGTGTGGCTGGCTTCCGGGTTAAGTGGGTCCTGTGTCAAGAGGCAGTTACAGCTTGGCTGGGTTGTATTTCGGAGGACGCACGGCTCTCGACCTTCGGCTCACACGAGTCCGTGCGGGAGTTGCAGCGATGAGACAAGACTGTAACTACCAATTTGATACCACAAAATTGGGGGAAAAAGAGGTAAAAGTTGTAAAAAATATATATGTGGGAAGGGAGAGAGAAAGGGAGGGGGAGGGAGAGAGAAAGGGATGGGTGAGGGAGAGAGAGAGAGAGAGAGAGAGAGAGGGAGATAGAGAAAGAGACACATGTCACACACACACACAATTGATGGATACATCCTCACCCCGTTGGCAGATGTCAAGGAGAAATGTGTTTGCTGTCATATTGTGAATCTGTCAAATTGTGAGCCCTCACTACATTGTGAGCCCTGGGTACATGTTCAGGCTCAGGTAGGGGTTCAGTAACATAGGAGTACATGTTCAGGTTCAGGTGTGACCCACTTTGTTCCTGGGTTCTGTCCAAAAAGGCATCCTATTCCATATAGTCCACTACCTGTACATGGGTCCCGGTCAAAAGTTGTGGACTATATGAGGAATAGGGGG
Organism: Salvelinus alpinus; assembly: GCF_045679555.1. Classification (NCBI taxonomy): domain Eukaryota; kingdom Metazoa; phylum Chordata; class Actinopteri; order Salmoniformes; family Salmonidae; genus Salvelinus; species Salvelinus alpinus. The sequence continues at coordinate 28,690,789 of NC_092111.1, read as the reverse complement.
CAATTTTGGACAGACACCAGGAACCAAGTGGGTCACAGAACCCTAGAATGATTCTGAGAGGAACATTCATGAATGGTCACCAACTCTAACATACCTAATTCTACTAATCAAGGTCTTGATGAGATTATTGCGATGGGCTGTTTTCCTAGCTCTCCAGGACCAGGGCTGGTGACCACCACTGTCTCCAGTCCTACCAGTGTGTTAGAACTATACAACCTAAAGGATTGTACAAGCCTGGAGATTGATATGCCTGGAGATTGTCCAATAAATCCACACTGACATACACACACACACGCAGACGCACACGCACACACACACACTGCAGCTAGGAGGACACACATACAGTATTACTAAGTCCATGACCCTGGTGTGCAGTGCAGATGTTTCTTTTAGTATCATTGTGGGTACCAAACAATTGATTCCCATTCAAAATCCTATTTTCCCTAACACCTAACCGTTAAATCTAACCATTACCCTTAACCTAACCCCTAACCTTAACACCTTAACACTAACCATAACGCTAACCCCAAACCCCAACACTAAACCCTTCCCTAAACTTAATAGTAACCCTAACCCTAAACCTAAAGGATAGCCTCAGACAACAACATTGATGTATATACTGATTCGGTGAGCGAGTTTATTAGCAAGTGCATCGGTGATGTGGTACCCACAGTGACTATTAAAACCTTCCCCAACCAGAAACCGTGGATTGATGGCAGCATTAGCGCAAAATTGAAAGCGCGAACCACTGCTTTTAATCATGGCAAGGCGACCGGAAACATGACCGAATACAAACAGTGTAGCTATTCCCTCCGCAAGGCAATCAAACAAGCTAAGCGTCAGTATAGAGACAAAGTGGAGTCGCAATTCAACGGCTCAGACACGAGACGTATGTGGCAGGGTCTACAGACAATCATGGATTACAAAAAGAAAACCAGCCCTGTCGCAGACACCGACGTCTTGCTCCCAAACAAACTAAACAACTTCTTTGCTCGCTTTGAGGACAATACAGTGCCACTGACACGGCCCACTACCAAAACCTGCGGGCTCTCCTTCACCGCAGCCAACGTGAGTAAAACATTTAAACGTGTTAACCCTCTCAAGGCTGCTGGCCCAGACGGCATCCCTAGCCACGTCCTCAGAGCATGCGCAGACCAGCTGGCTGGTGTGTTTACGGACATATTCAATCAATCCCGATACCAGTCTGCTGTTCCCACATGCTTCAAGAGGGCCACCATTGTTCCTGTTCCCAAGAAAGCTAAGGTAACGGAGCTAAATGACTATCACTCACTTCCGTCATCATGAAGTGCTTTGAGAGACTAGTCAAGGGCCATATCATCTCCACCCTACCTGACACCCTAGACCCACTCCAAATTGCTTACCGCCCCAATAGGTCCACAGACGACGCAATCGCAATCACACTGCTCACTGCCCTAACCCATCTGGACAAGAGGAAGACCTATGTAAGAATGCTGTTCATCGATTACAGCTCAGCATTTAACACCATAGTACCCTCCAAACTCGTCATTAAGCTCGAGACCCTGGGTCTCGACCCCACCCTGTGCAACTGGGTCCTGGACTTTGACGGGTCGCCCCCAGGTGGTGAGGGTAGGAAACAACATCTCCACCCCGCTGATCCTCAACACTGGGGCCCCACAAGGGTGCGTTCCCAACCCTCTCCTGTACTCCCTGTTTACCCATGACTGCGTGGCCATGCACGCCTCCAACTCAATCCTCAAGTTTGCAGACGACACTGCAGTGTTTGGCTTGATTACCAACAACGATGATATGGCCTACAGGGAGGAGGTGATGGCCCTCGGAGTGTGGTGTCAGGAAAATAACCTTACACTCAACGTCAACAAAACAAAGGAGATGATCGTGGAGTTCAGGAAACAGCAGAGGGAGCACCCCCCTATCCACATTGACGGGACAGTAGTGGAGAAGGTGGAAAGTTCAAAGTTCCTCCGCGTACACATCATGGACAAACTGAAATGGTCCACCCACACAGACAGCGTGGTGAAGAAGGCACAACAGCGCATCTTCAACCTCATCTTCTGTCACCGAAAACAGTCACAAACTTTTATAGATGCACAATCAAGAGCATGCTGTCGGGCTGTATCACCGCCTGGTATGGCAACTGCTCCACCCACAACTGTAAGGCTCTCCAGAGGGTAGTGAGGTCTGCACAACGCATCACCGGGGGCAAACTACCTGCCCTCCAGGACACCTACACCACCCGATGTCACAGGAAGGCCAAAAAGATCATCAAGGACAACAACCACCCGAGCCACTGCCTGTTCACCCCGCTATCATCCAGAAGGCGAGGTCAGTACAGGTGCATCAAAGCTGGGACCGAGAGACAGAAAAACAGCTTAATTCTCAAGGCCATCAGACTGTTAAACAGCCATCACTAACATTGAGTGGCTGCTGCCAACATACTGACTCAAATCTCTAACCACTTTATTAAAAATTGGTTTGTAATAAATGTATCACTAGTCACTTTAAACAATGCCACTTTCTGTGTTTACATACCCTACATTACTCATCTCATATGTACAGTATATACTGTACTCTATACCATCTACTGCATCTTGCCTATGCCGCACGGCCATCACTCATCCATATATTTATATGTACATATTCTTATTCATTCCTTTACACTTGTGTGTATAAGGTAGTTGTTGTGAAATTGTTAGATTACTTGTTAGATATTACTGCACGGTCGGAACTAGAAGCACAAGCATTTCGCTGCACTCGCATTAACATCTGCTAACCATGTGTATGTGACCAATACAATTTGATTTGATTTGAACCCCTAAGCCTAAAATAGCCTTTTTCATTGTTGGGACCTGCAAAATGTCCCCACTTGTCCGAATTGTCCTTGTTTTACTATCCTTGTGATGACTTCTGGTCCCCACAAGGATAATAAAACCAAACACTCACACACACACACACACACACACACAAACTGCTCCACTTCAGGGTTGAGACTGTTGGCCAGGTTGTTAAATCGAAACCAATTTAGCGCTGGAGTAAAACAGAGTGACTGGATCCAATTAGATTGGGAAGAGTAACACACAGATAGAGTGCTCTGTGTGTGTGTGTGTGTGTGTGTGTGTGTGTGTGTGTGTGTGTGTGTGTGTGTGTGTGTGTGTGTGTGTGTGTGTGTGTGTGTGTGTGTGTGTGTGTGTGTGTGTGTGTGTGTGTGTGTGTGTGTGTGTGTGTGTGTGTGTGTGTGTGTGTGTGTGTGTGTGTGTGTGTGTGTGTGTGTGTGTGTGTGTGTGTGTGTGTGTGTGTGTGTGTGTGTGTGTGTGTGTGTGTGTGTGTGTGACAGAGTGAGAGTGAGCTGCTAGCCTGAGGGTCTGCGTTATATTCTCAACCAGGAAAGAGAAGCAGACTAAGAGGCTAAATCAAGAGCTTTTAACTTCTATCATTCTATTTGTTCACTCTATTGATCAGTAGCTGGGCCAATTGAAATGAATTAACTCATGAACCTACTATTTATTAGAATGAATATGTCAACCCAATAGAGCCCCATAGGGGAGGTGTCATAATACCCATAAAACCTTGCGGTCAAAAAATGAAATGGTTTCCAATCATTTTTTCCCAAAGGGGATTTTAAGGGGTTTGTTTCATGTAGGCTTACCCTGGCGTGACATTTTGATAACCAAACCTAACCCTAATGAATATGACCCTAACCTTAATGAATATGACCCTAACCCTAAACCTAACCCTAATGAATATGACACTAACCCTAATGAATATGACCCTAACCCTAATGAATATAACCCTAAAACTAATGAATATGACCCTAACCCTAATGAATATGACCCTAACCCTAAACCTAACCCTAATGAATATGACCCTAACCCTAATGAATATGACCGTAACCCTAATGAATATAACCCTAACCCTAATGAATATGACCCTAACCCTAATGAATATGACCCTAACCCTAAACCTAACCCTAATGAATATGACTCTACTCCTAACCCTAATGAATATGACCCTAACCCTAACCCTAATGAATATAACCCTAATGAATATGACTCTAATCCTAACCCTAATGAATATGACTCTAATCCTAACCCTAATGAATATGACTCTAATCCTAACCCTAATGAATATAACCCTAATGAATATGACTCTAATCCTAACCCTAATGAATATGACCCTAACCCTAACCCTAATGAATATAACCCTAATGAATATGACTCTAATGAATATGACTCTAACCCTAACCCTAATGAATATGACTCTAATCCTAACCCTAATGAATTTGACCCTAACCCGAATGAATACAACCCTAACCAGAATGAATATGGCCCTGGTACACAGATACAGGCCTATATCCAGATGCATTAGGATGAAATGCGTACATATAGTATATTTGTATAGTTAACTTACACAAAACAAAGGATAATGGCAGATTACAACTGTCAATGCTGACTGTAGAGAGTATCAAGGTGAAGTTGGAGTGTAGAGAACGTATAGCAGCAGCTCTCTAATCAGTTTCTCAACACATCAGAAACACCCCATGAGGTAGTCTCTCCTCCCTACCTCCCCCTCTAACCCCTTACCTCCCCTGCATACTCAGCAAGCTCTCTCACAAAGAACAAAAACTGCCTTTCAAAAAGTTCCCAGAAACACACAGACTTCATCTTTTATTGCCACTCAACATGGGCTGTTTGAAGTCAAGAGATACTTCACTCCCTCCTTAAAAAGTGCTTTCTTCTCAGCATATCCCCTCACTCTACACCCCTATCCTACCCCCTCCTACAACCCTTATGACTTTTATACAGGCACTTAGAGGCAGAATTAAGATGAAGACCTGTCAGAGTAAAAAAAACATCAAGACCGGGAGGAGGGCGGGGAAGGAGTGACAGAGTGATGAGAAAGAAGGGGGGAGAGGGGAGGAAGAGGGATGGGGGAGAAAGGGAGAAGGGGAAGATGGAGGAAGGATAGTGGGATGATGAATGGGAAGAGAGGGGAAGAGGGAGGGAAGGGAGGATGATAGGAGAGAGGAAGAGAGGGAGGAGGAAGAGAGGGAGGAGGAAAAGAGAGAGAGGAAGAAGAGAGGGAGGAGGAAGAGAGGGAGGGAAAGAGAAGCGGAGAAGGGAGGATGATAGGAGAGAGAGAAATAAGAGAGGGAGGAGGAAGAGAGGGAGGGAGAGGAGGAAAAGGGAGGATGATAGGAGAGAGGAAGAAGAGAGGGAGGAGGAAGAGAGGGAGGGAAAGAGAAGCGGAGAAGGGAGGATGATAGGAGAGAGAGAAATAAGAGAGGGAGGAGGAAGAGAGGGAGGGAGAGGAGGAGAAGGGAGGATGATAGGAGAGAGGAAGAAGAGAGGGAGGAGGAAGGAAGGAAGAAGGGGGAGAACAAAAGTTGGGAACAAGAAAAAGTAGAGTGAAGGGTAAGGTAGGAGGAGAAAGGAAGTTGAGGGGGAAAAGTGAGTAAGAAAGAGACAGGAGAAAGGAAGATGAGAGGGAGGAGACAGTAGGAAGAGAGGGAGAACAGGTTAGAAAAAAGATGACTAGAGAGGTGGAGGAAGAGTTATCGCTCGAAGACATACTGTCATCTTTCTACATCCTTATCATCCGAAGCGTTCCGCACCACTGAAAAAAGGTATCTACCTGACACTGTACCATACAATAAAGAGATCAAAACCTCATTCACCCCAAAGGCTTTCTCCTAGAGACCTTTTGAGGTCATATTGAGTTGGATAGGCTAAGTGATAACTCCAAGGCACTCATACCAGATCCTTATATGAGTCCAGACACTGACAACTATCTGTGAAGAGAAACAGTATCTGGATTACCTGAAACCAGCAGTGAGATTTCAGTCCTTAAATACTGTATAGGAGGAGGGAGAGGAGTAGGGTTGCAAAAGGATTTGCCAAAATTCCCAGGTTTTCCAGAAATGTCAGTTTTCCCAGAATCAGATGGGAATAAGCAGGAAATTCGGAATCCTCCAACCAGGGTTTCTGGAAAGCCTGGTCATTTTTTTAAAATTTACCAGAATGCACTTAGAGGCAGAATTAAGATGAAGACTTGTCAGAGTAAAAAAATGTCAAGACTGGGAGGAGGACAGGGAGGGAGTGACAGTTATGAGAAAGAAGGGGGGAGAGGGGAGGAAAAGAGGGAGGGGAGAGAAAGGGAGAAGGGGAAGATGGAGGAAGGATAGTGGGATGATGAATGGGAAGAGAGGGGAGGTGAAGAGGGAGGGGGAGAATGGAGGGTGATAGGAGAGAGAGGAAGAAGAGAGGGAGGAGGAAGAGAGGGAGGGAAAGAGAGGAGGAGAAGGGAGGATGATAGGAGAGAATAAGCAAGAAATCCAGAATCCTCCATCCAGGGTTTCTGGAAAGCCTGGGCATTTTTGGAAAAGTTACCAGAATGTTGCAGGCAACGAAAGGACTATGTAACACACCCCATATCATTAGAATTCTAGATCCTCCAACTGTTCCAAACCTCATGGACCCTGTCACAGTCTTCCCTGCAGCAGTCATTGTTGTGGCTGTGCTCCATTTTGCAGGCTTTTCTGTTGTTGTTTATGTTCACTGTTCCCTAGAGCTTGGCAGCATGGTTATATTAGGGACAGGGTCAGAAGGGTGCTCGGAGCAACAGGAAGAAGGAGGAAGAAGCAGGAGAGGATTATTGGAATTGTCTGCTTTATAAAGTGGCATTCCACTGTAATTGGACTGGGCTGTAGATCAGTGTGTGTTTACACATATATGCATAAACACACACACACACACACACACACACACACACACACACACACACACACACACACACACACACACACACACACACACACACACACACACACACACACACACACACACACACACACACACACACACACACACACACACACACACACACACACACACACACACACACACACACACACACTCTTGATAAGGGGATCAGTGGGATCAAGGAGAAGATTGGTTCTGCCAGTAGCACTGCTGGAACCACTTAAGAGAGGGCATTGTAGGTGGAGAAGGGCACGCTGGGTAATGTAGGTAATGATGTGATAGAAAGACAATTAGATGTAGTACAAGGGCTAGGGAGAATGAGAAAGAGGAAGAGAGAGATGAGAAAGGGAAAGAGGAGAGAGACACTGATATACAGAGGGAGAGAACATGAAAAATGTGAGGAAAGAGTGATAAGAGAGAGGGAAAGCAAGTGAAGAGAGAGAAAGAAAGACGAGAACATTCCAGGTTGTTTTTTCCAGAGATAAATGAGGGGAGGAGTGGAAACATGTATCACTTTAGACCTGAAACTCACTACTAACACTAAGCCATACTTAAAGATGAGGTCACAAATGTTTCCCTTAAAGAATGTTTTCCCACTCTCAACATCAGTCTCACTCACTATACACACACACACACGAATACACAGGACCCCGCCTCCCACAGGAGCCCCCCCCCCCCCCCCCACCACACACACACACACATTTTCCACCAATAAAGTTCTGAGTTGAAAACTGGAACATCTGCTTCTGTATTCTGTCTCAACCTCCCGCTGATGTGAGCACATTACTAGCCGGGACAGAGGGAGAGCAGGGAGCTGATTGGGTATTCAAACACTTCACTTATTTCAAAGTGTTTCCTTCCACCCACCACCAGGGTCTCAGAGGAACAGCAAACTGTCTCAGCCCCAGATGAAGCACTCTGGCTGGGCTCTCCCGGGAGCCTATCCCCTCTGAGCTGCAGAAGTTCCGGAGGTATTGCCCCAGGAGGAATATTATGGAGGGAAGAGATGCTGAAGAGGGAATCTGACAGATCATAAAAACACAACAAGACCACACCGGAGTCACGACAGCTCCTGACATAGACAAACACACACGCATACAGATACACAGACAAACACACACGCATACAGATACACAGATAAACACACACACACACACGCGCACGCACGCACACATGTAATGAATGGGTACCACATACTGAAAACACATGGCCTTTCTACCACAGCTAGACCAGACAGCTACCAACCTCAACAACACACACTCAGGCGTGGTCACACACACACACTTGCACCCATCTACCCACCCACCCATTTGAAGTTCAATTCTGAAGTGAAGGCAGCAGACATGTGAAGTAGATAATACATTCAATTCCTGTCAAAAGCAATGACTTGGGACACATCGTATTTGACCGTATACCAGATTCTACCGTGGGGATAAAAATAGACTCACCTTTGGATGATGCTCCCAGGTCACATGACCAGAAGCTGAGGGAGAGCAGAACCAGGAAGCGGAGATTCCTCATGACGCACTCCTCTGGATACACACACACCTCGACTGCTACCTGGTAGAGAGGGAGGGAGAGGGAGGGAGAGGGAGAGGGAAGGAGAGATAGAAACAACGGGAGGAATGGATATGGGTTTGGAAAGAGGAGAGAGAAGGAGGAGATGGAGAGCGATATAGAGGAAAGGGAGGTGGAGAGGGAGAGAGTCAACATAAAAAATGACATTATTTGATATGAGAGCACATTGTAAGAAACAGGCAGTACACACAGAGAGACTACACAACCACGTACACTCAACTAATACTAAGTCAGCTGGTTGTTTTGGTGTTGAACCAACAGTGTTGCAGGGAACAGGTTGAATTGGTGTTGAACCAACAGTGTTGCAGGGATCTGGTTGTATTGGTGTTGAACCAACAGTGTTGCAGGGAACTGGTTATATTGGTGTTGAATCAACAGTGTTGCAGGGAACTAGTTGTATTGGTGTTGAACCAACAGTGTTGCAGGGAACTAGTTGTATTGGTGTTGAACCAACAGTGTTGGAGGGAACTGGTTGTATTGGTGTTGAACCAACAGTGTTGCAGGGATCTGGTTGTATTGGTGTTGAACCAACAGTGTTGCAGGGAACTGGTTGTATTGGTGTTGAACCAACAGTGTTGCAGGGAACTGGTTGTATTGGTGTTGAACCAACAGTGTTGCAGGGATCTGGTTGTATTGGTGTAGAACCAACAGTGTTGCAGGGATCTGCTTGTATTGGTGTTGAACCAACAGTGTTGCAGGGAACTGGTTGTATTGGTGTTGAACCAACAGTGTTACAGGGATCTGGTTGTATTGGTGTTGAACCAACAGTGTTGCAGGGAACTAGTTGTTTTGGTGTTGAACCAACAGTGTTGCAGGGAACTGGTTGTATTGGTGTTGAACCAACAGTGTTGCAGGGAACTAGTTGTATTGGTGTTGAACCAACAGTGTTGCAGGGAACTGGTTATATTGGTGTTGAACCAACAGTGTTGCAGGGAACTGGTTGTATTGGTGTTGAACCAACAGTGTTGCAGGGAACTGGTTGTATTGGTGTAGAATCACCAGTGTTGCAGGGATCTGGTTGTATTGGTGTTGAACCACCAGTGTTGCAGGGAACTGGTTGTATTGGTGTTGAACCAACAGTGTTGCAGGGAACTGGTTGTATTGGTGTAGAACCACCAGTGTTGCAGGGAACTAGTTGTATTGGTGTTGAACCAACAGTGTTGCAGGGAACTGGTTGTATTGGTGTTGAACCACCAGTGTTGCAGGGAACTGGTTGTATTGGTGTTGAACCAACAGTGTTGCAGGGAACTGGTTGTATTGGTGTTGAACCACCAGTGTTGCAGGGAACTGGTTGTATTGGTGTAGAACCACCAGTGTTGCAGGGAACTAGTTGTATTGGTGTAGAACCAACAGTGTTGCAGGGAACTGGTTGTATTGGTGTTGAACCAACAGTGTTGCAGGGAACTAGTTGTATTGGTGTTGAACCAACAGTGTTGCAGGGAACTAGTTGTATTGGTGTTGAACCAACAGTGTTGCAGGGAACTAGTTGTATTGGTGTTGAACCAACAGTGTTGCAGGGATCTGGTTGTATTGGTGTTGAACCAACAGTGTTGCAGGGAACTGGTTGTATTGGTGTTGAACCAACAGTGTTGCAGGGAACTAGTTGTATTGGTGTTGAACCAACAGTGTTGCAGGGATCTGGTTGTATTGGTGTAGTTCCACCAGTGTTGCAGGGAACTGGTTGTATTGGTGTAGAACCACCAGTGTTGCAGGGAACTAGTTGTATTGGTGTTGAACCAACAGTGTTGCAGGGAACTGGTTGTATTGGTGTTGAACCACCAGTGTTGCAGGGAACTGGTTGTATTGGTGTTGAACCAACAGTGTTGCAGGGAACTGGTTGTATTGGTGTTGAACCACCAGTGTTGCAGGGAACTGGTTGTATTGGTGTTGAACCAACAGTGTTGCAGGGAACTGGTTGTATTGGTGTTGAACCAACAGTGTTGCAGGGAACTGGTTGTATTGGTGTAGAACCACCAGTGTTGCAGGGAACTAGTTGTATTGGTGTTGAACCAACAGTGTTGCAGAGAACTAGTTGTATTGGTGTTGAACCAACAGTGTTGCAGGGAACTAGTTGTATTGGTGTTGAACCAACAGTGTTGCAGGGAACTGGTTGTATTGGTGTTGAACCAACAGTGTTGCAGGGAACTAGTTGTATTGGTGTAGAATCACCAGTGTTAGAGCCGATTTGGACATATTTGTATAAAAGACTGAACATACTGAGCTCCATGTACATTTGTGTAAATATATTAAATATTAATGTATATGATGAAATATTAGGTACGTACCTTTATGATTTATATTTACCTGATTGAGATATATTCATTTGTTGTTAGTGTAATTCAGTTTTTGCCCCCCTCTCTTGCCCATTCATTGTACTGTGTTAAGTGTGTTACGATAAAGGCAGGAAGTTGGGCCTTCGGGGGAGGGAGTCCTTGCTAGACGTGGGAGCGGTATAGTTTTTTGACCAGACAGACAGACATACAGACAGGTCATATTATGTATTTGCCATATCAAGTAATCTCTGCTTTAAGTTGATTGGAGAATAATTTTTTGTTAGATATAAGAAGAATAAACATTTTTGTTGCACCATATCCCAGGATCTCATTGAATGTTTGGCCGTTTGGAAACCTTGAGTGTGGACTGTATGCGTCCGAAACAACCCCGCTTCAGGCTTGGGCAGTGGCTACGGTAAAGAGGAAAGGAAGCCACTACAAACAGTGTTGCAGGGAACTAGTTGTATTGGTGTTGAACCAACAGTGTTGCAGGGAACTAGTTGTATTGGTGTTGAACCAACAGTGTTGCAGGAACTAGTTGTATTGGTGTAGAACCAACAGTGTTGCAGGGAACTGGTTGTATTGGTGTTGAACCAACAGTGTTGCAGGGATCTGGTTGTATTGGTGTTGAACCAACAGTGTTGCAGGGAACTAGTTGTATTGGTGTTGAACCAACAGTGTTGCAGGGAACTGGTTGTATTGGTGTAGAACCAACAGTGTTGCAGGGAACTGGTTGTATTGGTGAAGAACCAACAGTGTTGCAGGGAACTGGTTGTATTGGTGTTGAACCAACAGTGTTGCAGGAACTAGTTGTATTGGTGTTGAACCAACAGTGTTGCAGGGAACTGGTTGTATTGGTGTTGAACCAACAGTGTTGCAGGGAACTAGTTGTATTGGTGTTGAACCAACAGTGTTGCAGGGAACTGGTTATATTGGTGTTGAACCACCAGTGTTGCAGGGAACTAGTTGTATTGGTGTTGAACCAACAGTGTTGCAGGGAACTAGTTGTATTGGTGTTGAACGCACGACGAGTGTTGCGGAGGGAACTAGTTGTATTGGTGTTGAACCAACAGTGTTGCAGGGAACTGGTTGTATTGGTGTTGAACCAACAGTGTTGCAGCGAACTGGTTGTATTGGTGTTGAACCAACAGTGTTGCAGGGAACTAGTTGTATTGGTGTTGAACCAAAAGTGTTGCAGGGACCTGGTTGTATTGGTGTTGAACCAACAGTGTTGCAGGGAACTAGTTGTATTGGTGTTGAACCAGCAGTGTTGCAAGGAACTGGTTGTATTGGTGTTGAACCAACAGTGTTGCAGGGAACTGGTTGTATTGGTGTTGAACCAACAGTGTTGCAGGGAACTAGTTGTATTGGTGTTGAACCAACAATGTTGCAGGGAACTAGTTGTATTGGTGTTGAACCAACAGTGTTGCAGGGAACTGGTTGTATTGGTGTTGAACCAACAGTGTTGCAGGGAACTGGTTGTATTGGTGTAGAACCAACAGTGTTGCAGGGAACTAGTTGTATTGGTGTTGAACCAACAGTGTTGCAGGGAACTGGTTGTTTTGGTGTTGAACCACCAGTGTTGCAGGGAACTAGTTGTTTTGGTGTTGAACCACCAGTGTTGCAGGGAACTGGTTGTTTTGGTGTAGAACCAACAGTGTTGCAGGGAACTGGTTGTTTTGGTGTTGAACCACCAGTGTTGCAGGGAACTGGTTGTATTGGTGTTGAACCAACAGTGTTGCAGGAACTAGTTGTATTGGTGTTGAACCACCAGTGTTGCAGGGAACTGGTTGTATTGGTGTTGAACCAACAGTGTTGCAGGGAACTTGTTGTATTGGTGTTGAACCAACAGTGTTGCAGGGAACTGGTTATATTGGTGTAGATCCACCGGTGTTGCAGGGAACTGATTGTATTGGTGTTGAACCAACAGTGTTGCAGGGAACTAGTTGTATTGGTGTAGAACCACCAGTGTTGCAGGGATCTGGTTGTATTGGTGTTGAACCAACAGTGTTGCAGAGAACTAGTTGTATTGGTGTAGAACCACCAGTGTTGCAGGGAACTAGTTGTATTGGTGTAGAACCAACAGTGTTGCAGGGAACTGGTTGTATTGGTGTTGAACCAACAGTGTTGCAGGGAACTAGTTGTATTGGTGTAGAACCACCAGTGTTGCAGGGAACTGGTTGTATTGGTGTTGAACCAACAGTGTTGCAGGGAACTGGTTGTATTGGTGTTGAACCAACAGTGTTGCAGAAACTAGTTGTATTGGTGTAGAACCAACAGTGTTCCAGGAACTGGTTGTATTGGTGTTGAACCAACAGTGTTGCAGGAACTAATTGTATTGGTTTTGAACCAACAGTGTTGCAGGTTTGAATCCCACATCCAGCCAAAATGAGCTACCATATTCTGTCCTGGGGGGCCTCCCGAGTGGCGCAGCGGTCTAAGGCACTGCATCACGGTACTTGAGGCATCACTACAGGCACCACTTGAGCGTGGTTTGGCGGGTCATGTTTCAGAGGACGCATGACACGACCTTCACTTCCCGAGCCCGTTGGGGAGTCGCAGCGATGAGACTAGATCGAAATTGGAACGCAATTAGATATCGCAAACAATTGTGGAGAAAAAGTGGGTAAAATAGAACAACTAAAAACAAATATTAAAAAACTGTCCTGATGATCATAATAGCTAAGATCTGGTGTGTTAAAGATGAGGTTGAAAAGGTGATTAGGTACAGTATATGTATATTAATTAGCTAACTGACGGCCAGTTTTCATATGGGAGAAATGTCACTCAATGTAGTCTGATGATCCTCATTATAGTGTCCATCTGGACCTGACCAGCTGTGACTGGATATTGACACACACACACACACACACTCAAGCACACTCGAGCACAAACTCATAAAAATAAACCTGCATAAACAAACGCTATACACGCATGCATGAAAGTACAAAGAACAGACCCAGAAGAAATGCACAAAGGCAAAAACACACAAACAACTTAGTGTACATCTGGGGAGTATTTCACTAGAGACACGACAGCGTTATAGCCAACCACCAGCGCCAGATGGTCACATGTGGCCTGACAACAGCACACACACACAAACACACACACTTGTGCCTTTTCTAACACATCAACTACATTGCCCTTTAGGCTCAGCTGGAGAAGATCAGTTATAATGATTGTGAAAGTGTAGCTTGTCCCCTGACACAGACACAGACAGCCTCAGTAACGATTACTTACACACACATACACACACATACCACTCCTATGTTTCCAGGTACAGCAAACCCCTAAAGACAGACAGAAACACAGACTGGGAGTCTTTACCCACCTATCCAGGACAAGGAATTACCCACAAACCCCTGGGTCATAGTATGACCCTGTTTAGAATTCCAATCTGTCTCAATTTAGACTACCTACATCTCAAAAGACACCCTAGTGTTCCCCATACAGTGCACTAGTCTTGACCAGAACCCTAGGTGGGGTCATTTAGGAGAAGAGTCTGAGTCCTCCAGAGAAGAACTAACTAGCTGCAAAGCGATGAAAGAACATAATATATGTCTATTCCTGATCATTTAGGGCCAACTTGAGACCCGTCCAACCGCCTGCATAACTCTAACTTTTGTCAGACATAAAGCATTGATGTCAACGGGATAGCCTATTCAGGATAGATCTATTCATAAAAATGAAAAAGTATGAACACATCCCAAGTTAGCTCACATCAACACCATCATCCCAGACACCCTGGACCCACTCCAATTGGTTTACCGCCCCAACAGATCCACAGATCTCTTTCTTTCTTCTCTCAGAGTATGTTCTAACAGCTGGCTATAACAGATAAAGGCTGTATTAGCTGTTCAGGAGGGACTGGCTCTCTGTCTGTGGAAGAAACACAGGACAACAGGAGAGGAGGGGAAAAAGACAGCTTTGAAAGTCACCTAAGACACGCTCAGACAGACTGTCGGACAGACACACCACACACACACATGACCGGTGAGTGTCAAACTTAACCATTGAGTAACATTTAATATAATATTACGATATATAATTTGTGTGTAATAACATCAATACAGGTGCTGTATAATGATGTTGTACTGTTTGTATAGGATGTGTGTGACAAAGTGCATTAGTGTGTGTCTGTGTCGATGCGCCTGCTGTGTGTAAACTGCAGCTACTCTTGGAAGGTCTTCGGTCACATGCCCACCTCACTGAGTGACAGCCCAAACACAGGACTTATCCCTCTCAGACACTGAGGAGTGGACTTGGTGCTGTGCTATGAAAACAACCACAAATCCATTCTGTAGGGTCAGGTCCCTAAGGCTAAGACCACACATACATACACACACACACAACTGCCTCCCCAACAGACACACACACACACACACACACACACACTTGTACCTCATTCAACCCAGTCTGTGATTAAAAGGCTAAGCATTCTTGTGTTTCAGACCTGTTGCAACATGAGACATGGAATGAAGGCAGACAGAGTAACTAAATATAATGTATGTCCTTAGGCGACAGTAGTCCCTCCACATATTCACTGACCGAGGTTAAGCCAAGATTGGATCAAATTAAAATGGAGACAGTATTCAAAGGATGAGTCATTTAGTAAACAGTGACAAGTCGTTACTATATCTCCTCTGGGCTGCGTTCAAAAAGTGAAGTTATCATGAGTGTTCATAATGAGAAGCCAAAGCAGAAGGAACATTGCCTTACAGTTACAGTTCCCGTTTAAAGAGATTGAACGGTACTTTGACAACTATTTTTTAACCTCCCACTTTGGGCTGGATGTGTCAATGTGCAGTTCATACATGCATAATCTATGAGCAGATTTACTGTGCAACGCCATTTTCGCTACATTTCCCCCCACGTGCGCAAGCCCTAGTAATTTGAGTGACTGCTAGCAAAAGCCTGCCCACCGTTATCCAATGAGGTGCAGTGCGGGTCCAACGGCTCAATGGACACAGCAGAGAGAGAGAGAGCAATGACTTGATGCACATTTCTGCACATATGTGACATAGTACACAATTTTCGGGGACCACTTTCGCCTCTCAAGCACTACATTCAACTGGCTGATATTATACAAACGTTTGACAGTGCATCTTTAATAGTTCTATCATGTAGCTATTGGGTCAGGGAAATGCTCTGTAAATATCACGTTCTGTCTTAAATTGCACTTTGAAGTGCAAGGATACTGGGAACAAGTTAGTTTTGAGAATTTTGCAGCCTTTCGCATAGTCTAACAAACATAGACATGTCTGCGGGTCCCAACAGAGATCATTGCAGCACAGTTGGCATTTTTCATACTGCTGTTGAATTGTTGTTCAGACAGTCAACTTTGGGATAAAAAACATTTTTGGTGTCCAGCAAATGATCTGCTTTGTATGCTTTAGCCTATTGCATTAAAGGGACATCTTTGTTGCATTATTCACACACTCTCAGAATTCGCTGCTTCAAGTTAAGTAGCCTACCTTTCTCGCCTAGTAAAGGTCGACCGATTATGATTTTTCAACGCCTATACCGATACCGATTATTGGAGGACGATTTTTGAAAATGTTATTTGTAATAATGACAATTACAACAATACTGAATGAACACTTACTTTAACTTAATATAATACATAAATAAAATAAATTTAGCCTCAAATAAATAATGAAACATGTTCAATTTGGTTTAAATAATGAAAAAACTAAGTGTTGGAGAAGAAAGTAAAAGTGCAATATGTGCCATGTAAGAAAGCTAACGTTTAAGTTCCTTGCTCAGAACATGAGAACATATGAAAGCTGGTGGTTCCTTTTAACATGAGTCTTCAATATTCCCAGGTAAGAAGTTTTAGGTTATAGTTATTATAGAAATTATAGGACAATTTCTCTCTATACGATTTGTATTTCATATACCTTTGACTATTGGATGTTCTTATAGGCACTTTAGTATTGCCGGTGTAACAGTATAGCTTTCATCCCTCTCCTCGTCGCTACCTGGGCTCGAACCAGGAAGACATCGACAACAGCCACCCTCGAAGCAGCGTTACCCATGCAGTGCAAGGGGAACAACTACTCCAAGTCTCAGAGCGAGTGACGTTTGAAACGCTATTAGTGTGCACCCCGCTAACTAGCTAGCCATTTCATATCGGTTACACCAGCCTAATCTCGGGAGTTGATAGGCTTGAAGTCACAAACAGCGCAATGCTTGAGGCATTGCGAAGAGCTGCTGGCAAAACACACGAAAGTGCTGTTTGAATGAATGCTTATGAGCCTGCTGCTGCCTACCATCGCTCAGTCAGACTGCTCTATCAAATCATAGACTTAATTATAACATAATAACACACAGAAATACGAGCCTTTGGTCATTAATATGGTCAAATCCGGAAACTATCATTTCGAAAACAAAACGTTTATTATTTCAGTGAAATACGGAACCGTTCGGTATTTTATCTAACGGGTGGCATCCCTAAGTTAAATATTCCTGTTACATTGCACAACCTTCAATGTTGTCATAATTACGTAAAATTCTGGCAAATTAGTTCGCAAAGAGCCAGGCGGCCCAAACTGTTGCATATACCCTGACTCTGCGTGCAATGAACGCAAGAGAAATGACACAATTTCACCTGGTTAATATTGCCTGCTAACCTGGATTTATTTTAGCTAAATATGCAGGTTAAAAAATATATACTTGTATATTGATTTTAAGAAAGGCATTGATGTTTATGGTTAAGTACACATTGGAGCAATGACAGTCATTGATTGATTGTTTTTTATAAGATAAGTTTAATGCTAGCTAGCAACTTACCTTAGCTTACTGCATTCGCTAACAGGCAGGCTCCTCGTGGAGTGCAATGTAATCAGGTGTTAGAGCATTGGACTAGTTAACTGTAAGGTTGCAAGATTGGATCCCCCGAGCAAGGTTAAAAATCTGTCGTTCTGCCTCCTAGGCCGTCATTGAAAATAAGAATGTGTTCTTAACTGACTTGCCTAGTTAAATAAAGATTAAATAAAGGTGTAAAAAAAAAATGTAATAAAAGTGTAATAAAAGTAGAAAATGTGTGTGTGCGTGTAAAAATGGTTGCTGTAATTGAAGTCTACCACATGGGCCTACCGTCACTCCTCTACTTCTAGGCCTGCAGAATAAGCTAGATTTTTGCTAGAACTCATGGTCTGTCTCTAATTTTCAACTCATGTGTAAAAAGTACTCTTTTAGGTCGGCTGACATCACATTTACACATGTTTTCCATTGCATTGTTCAAGCTCAAGGGAAGGGTTTGAGGCTTGACTAAACCGTTGCTATTTGAAAATGCCAAAGCACTACAGCCAACCAATGCAGGACGGGAATAATACCATAGACTATACTTAACATAGTAAACGTAAATCGGGGCCACTCAAATTAGTATGAATTAGTATGGTTACATAAGATAGAAGGCTACTTCTGTCGTTCTGCCTCCTAGGCCGTCATTGAAAATAAGAATGTGTTCTTAACTGACTTGCCTAGTTAAATAAAGATTAAATAAAGGTGTAAAAAAAAATAAAAAAAATATTCGTCAAATCGGCGCCCATAAATACTGATTTCCGATTGTTATGAAAACTTGAAATCGGCCCCGATTAATCGGCCATTCCGATTAATCGGTCGACCTCTAATACACATAGCCTAATATAATGGGCCACGGGATATTTTCTGGTCATTTAACCTATTTCTAGGCCTCCCGAGAGGCGTAGCAGTCTAAGGAAGGGTTTGAGGCTTGACTAAACCGTTGCTATTTGAAAATGCCAAAGCGCTACAGCCAACCAATGCAGGACGGGAATAATACCATAGACTATACTTAACATAGTAAACGTAAATCGGGGCCACTCAAATTAGTATGAATTAGTATGTATATTGTATGAATTGCAAGGCAAAATCTAAAGGATATAACCCGAACATCTAGCAACCCAAAGGTTGTGTGTTCGAATCACATCATGGACAACTTTATAATTTTAGCTAATTAGCAACTTTGCAACTACTTACTACTTTTGAGCTACTTTGCAACTATTTAGCATGTTAGCTAACCCTTTCCTTAAACTTAACCCTTTTAGCCAACCTTTCCCCTAACCTAAACCATTTTAGCTAACCCTTCCCCTAACCCTTTAACCTAACTCCTAACCTTAAACATGACCTGAAGAACTAACCCTAAACCCTAGGGCTAAAGTTTGCCAGCTAGCTAATCTTAGCATTAGCCACCCAGCTAATGTTAGCCACAACAAATTGGAATTTGTAACATGTCATACATTTTGCAAATTCATAACATATTGTATGAATTGCAATTCGGAACATATTGTACAAATTGCAATTCATAGCATATCATAGGAAATGCATGATGGACATCCACAAATTAACACATATCATACAAAATGAAACATAATTTATGTACAGAATAATAGGGTTAGTATAATACGAAATGCTCTGAGACCACGTTGGAATATGGGGTCATGAGAGAACTATATAGGCTCTTATGTTGACACCTGGCGAGCTTCCAATGTGAGTTAATTCTAGAAGCAACAGATAATCAGGTGCTTCAAGGCAGTAGAAAAAGCATAGTGGACATTATAGAAATACCTTCCATCCCTGTAAAGATTTGCTCAGCGCTTTGGTTGAGCTGCATAGAATTGGTTACCCATATGCGATTGGTAAACATAATAATGTAAAATCTTAATTTGATCAACCTGTTGCATGAGCACTTAACACTTTGATATTTCAGATGTGATTGTCCCTTAAAAAAATGATCAACCCCTACAAAAATGTCCATGAATCACAATCCACATAATAATTCAAATTTCCTGTTGCTGCAGGATTATTTTCCTGCTGTAATAAAATGGCTCAAATTAAGATACTGTATCTGTAGTATGCTATCATGTTTCATCAAAGTTTGCCGTGCCAAAACCACACGTCTCTGAATGCAGATATATTTATTATCCTTTGGGCATAATGCAAGGGCAGCCACCATGTGAAACTAGACGTAACGAGAAAGCCAGCTGTGACCTATGCGCAGTTACACACATTCACTTTTCAACCAAATCTATCCGTGGATTAAGCTGCCACTACACAATTAGCTACATTCAGTTTTGCTTTCCCCTCATATTGTAAGGCTACTGTATATTGAATATTGCGTGCGCCAACAGTCCCACTTGGTAGCCGACTAAACTCAACTCCACGATTTATGATGGAGTTGAGGGGCGACTAGTGTGGGCGGACTGGAGCACCCAACGTCACATAAAATTACGTTTTTTTAAAGAATATTCTTTGAGTGCTGAAATCAATAGATTTACATAAAAAGCTTCAGTTCGCCCACACTAGTCGCCGCTCAACTCCATGGTAAATCGTGGAGTTGAGTTTAATCAGCTACCCACTTGGTTAACCACTTCAGTCATAACATGTGAAGTTGCTTGTAGCCTAATTGCTGTCAGAAAGTTGTTCACAATCACCGACAAAGCTAGAGTGTAAAGGCAATTAAATAAAATTGTTAAATTGTTTAGTTTCTAAACACCTCAACGTTTAGTAGCCTATGGTTAATTATATATAGCTACAGCAAGTCCCCAGGCCATATGCTTGAACAGTAGAAAACAGATATGAAATGCAGACCAGACAACAATACATGCATTGTAGGCCTATCGTTAAAGAGCTATGAGTAGCCTTGGTGAGACATGCGCTATTGACAAAAATGACTTGCTTCAGCGCAACTGCAATCGATAAAAAACTGTTATCCATACTTACAGCTATTGTTAGATCTCTGCAGTTACGACAACATTCATCCAAAATCTACAGGAGCCTATATGCTGCCGAGGCAGGTCAAAAAAACTTTGCTGCTGTCCCGTTGTAATCCACACTGTTCTCTCCCTTCAATACTTTTTCTGCTGGAGCCTTCTTACCAGGGGAAAGAAAAAGTTACTGCCAGAGTGATGTCCAACTTCTTTCCCCTCCCCTCTTTCTGCTGGCTGATGTTCGAAAAAGTTTATTCTCTCTCTCTTTCTCAATTCAATTCTCTCTCTCTCTCTCTCTCTCTCTCTCTCTCTCTCTCTCTCTCTCTCTCTCTCTCTCTCTCTCTCTCTCTCTCTCTCTCTCTCTCTCTCTCTCTCTCTCTCTCTCTCTCTCTCTCTCTCTCTCTCGCTCTCCCCCCTCGTCTCGTTTTCTCTGGGACTTCCTTCAGTTAGAACGAGTAGTGACATCACCTGGTCCAGCGTTGGAAAATGAGCCGCGAGCATACCCCTCTCTCCCTCCCCTGCCTATTTCCTTTTATCCCCCTACTTTACACTCAGCCAGGTCACCCGTGATACAAGTCAGTACAGCTCTCTCCGTCTCTCACAAGTCGGGTTCGTTTGATTCATCTCTGTAAACTACTCACGTTCTGCCCCCGTGGTCGACTGTTCGTCACAAGATAAGGCGACGTCATTGCTATAGTCAGGCCTAAAGCTACTCTGTCTATTCACTCAAAATAATGTGGCGTAGATACAACTGTTTTATAAACACAATTTATATACAATGTTAACAATTTTATCTGCAAAACATGCAGGTATTTGTGTTCTGTTATTGCTGTAATTAAAAAGTGATACATTATATCATCATCATCATCATCATCATCATCATCTTCATCATTAATCTTCAATTGAATAATTTGAAAGATTGACAGATGAGTCCAGCTGCAACCATGACTGGTTTTATCACCAGCAAACAATATAATGTCCCTTTACCTAGCCATTCACAATGAATGGCTCATATTTATGGTCATATCAATCTAATTTGTATTGATTGTAAATCCAAAAAGTAAATAAAGTAACAGGCAAGTGGATACAATTAAGTAACTTGCTGTTTTCTTGGCGTCCTTGTTAGCAACCTCTTGGCACGCACACAAGAACACACACGCACACACGCACACACGCACACACGCACACACACACACACACACACACACACACACACACACACACACACACACACACACACACACACACACACACACACACACACACACACACACACACACACACACACACACACACACACACACACGCATAATGAATCCTCTGCCTCTGTAATCTCATGTAGCCATTTTCCCTGATCCACACTATCGGACAGTGACAACGATCAGGAAGCAGACACATCTATTTGTACACTTCACAGTGAGGGGCTTGTTTCCTTACTACACTGTTCTGTACAAGAGAAGAATCAAAGTGGACCAATCTAGATTGGGACAGAGAGAAAGTGAAAGAGGGATAGATACACTGAGAGACAGAAAGAGAGAGAGGCAGACAAAGGGATGGAGGGTCAGAAAGAGGGCAAGAGGAAGGGGATAGAGGGAGATAAATAAACAAGGGTAGAGAGACAGAAAGATACAGAGAAAGAGAAGGAAAGCAATATATAAGAAAGATACAATTACATTGGAGAGTAGTAGTGTGTATTATAGATGAGAGGATGTGTATTCTGTAGCAGTAGACTCCTGAGATCCAGCCATACAGCGGTCCAGAGAACATATTCTACTGAGATCCGGCCATACAGCGGTCCAGAGAACATATTCTACTGAGATCCGGCCATACAGCGGTCCAGAGAACATATTCTACTGAAACCCAGCCATACAGCGGTCCAGAGAACATATTCTACTGAAACCCAGCCATACAGCGGTCCAGAGAACATATTCTACTGAAACTCAGCCATACAGCGGTCCAGAGAACAGATTCTACTGAGATCCGGCCATACAGCGGTCCAGAGAACATATTCTACTGATATCCGGCCATACAGCGGTCCAGAGAACATATTCTACTGAGATCCGGCCATACAGCGGTCCAGAGAACATATTCTACTGAGATCCGGCCATACAGCGGTCCAGAGAACATATTCTACTGAAACCCAGCCATACAGTGGTCCAGAGAACAGATTATATTAAAACTCAGCCATACAGCGGTCCAGAGAACAGATTATATTGAAACCCAGCCATACAGCGGTCCAGAGAACAGATTCTATTAAAACCCAGCCATACAGCGGAACAGAGAACAGATTCTATTGAAACCCAGCCATACAGCGGTCCAGAGAACAGATTCTTCTGAGATCCAGCCATACAGCGGTCCAGAGAACAGATTCTATTAAAACTCAGCCATACAGCGGTCCAGAGAACAGATTCTACTGAGATCCAGCCATACAGCCGTCCAGAGAACATATTCTACTGATATCCGGCCTACACGGTCCAGAGAACATATTCTACTGAGATCCGGCCATACAGCGGTCCAGAGAACAGATTCTACTGAGATCCAGCCATACAGCGGTCCAGAGAACATTTACTAAACTCAGCCATACAGTGGTCCAGAGAACAGATTATATTAAAACTCAGCCATACAGCGGTCCAAAGAACAGATTCTATTAAAACCAAGCCATACAGCGGTCCAGAGAACAGATTCTATTAAAACCCAGCCATACAGCGGAACAGAGAACAGATTCTATTGAAACCCAGCCATACAGCGTTCCAGAGAACAGATTCTTCTGAGATCCAGCCATACAGCGGTCCAGAGAACAGATTCTATTAAAACTCAGCCATACAGCGGTCCAGAGAACAGATTCTACTGAGATCCAGCCATACAGCCGTCCAGAGAACAGATTCTACTGAAACCCAGCCATACAGCGGTCCAGAGAACAGATTCTACTGAGATCCAGCCATACAGCGGTCCAGAGAACATATTCTACTGAGATCCAGCCATACAGCGGTCCAAAGAACAGATTCTATTAAAACCAAGCCATACAGCGGTCCAGAGAACAGATTCTATTAAAACCCAGCCATACAGCGGTCCAGAGAACAGATTCTATTAAAACCCAGCCATACAGCGGTCCAGAGAACAGATTCTATTGAAATCCAGCCATACAGCGGTCCAGAGAACAGATTCTATTAAAACTCAGCCATACAGTGGTCCAGAGAACAGATTATATTGAAACCCAGCCAATACAGCGGAACAGAGAACAGATTCTATTAAAGCCCAGCCATACAGCGGTCCAGAGAACAGATTATATTGAAACCCAGCCATACAGCGGTCCAGAGAACAGATTATATTGAAACCCAGCCATACAGCGGTCCAGAGAACAGATTATATTGAAACCCAGCCATACAGCGGTCCAGAGAACAGATTCTATTAAAACTCAGCCATACAGCGGTACAGAGAACAGATTCTACTGAGATCCAGCCATACAGCGGTCCAGAGAACAGATTCTATTAAAAAGAACAGATTATTCTCTTCCAATTCATCCACCTTTTTTTCCCTGGATAGAAGAAAATCTAACTTCCTAAGCACATTCTCTCTCTTTTTCCGTTCTCCCTCGACCTCTCCTCTTTAGCTTTCTCCATCACACATAGATATGTATGTGTGAGCACCCTCCCCCACACACACTTACACACACGTACACACACGTACACAGACAGACAGACAGACAGACAGACAGACAGACAGACAGACAGACAGACAGACAGACAGACAGACAGACAGACAGACAGACAGACAGACAGACAGACAGACAGACAGACAGACAGACAGACAGACAGACAGACAGACAGACAGACAGACAGACAGACAGACAGACAGACAGACAGACACACACACACACACACACACACACACACACATTTGTTTTACTATCCTTGTGGGCACCAAACAATTGATTCCCATTCAAAATCCTATTTTCCCTAACCCCTAACCCTAATACCATATAGATGTCATATAACCCAGGGCTAGGAATGGGTTTCAGAGGACAAGGCCCTGACTCAAAGCATGTTTCACTCCCACTGTGGCTATAAAAGGAACTGACATGTTTAAGACAATAACTTTTGATCCTTTCCTTTTCAGACTGTTTTTATTGTTATCTAGACCACATTCTGGCATCAGAGAGGATGTGTGTGTGTGCGTGTTATTTATTTGTTAGGTTGAAATGGCCCTATATTCCCCGTATAGTGCACTACTTTTGACCATAGCCCAGGACCATATAGTGTACTATACAGGGGATAGGGTACCATTTCGGAGACTTTCCTCTGTGCCTTTCCAACCCTAAATCAGTTAGACTCAAATGGCTGCAAGTGGCCCTCCACCGCATGAGGGACCCTTTGGTATTACACTCACCCAGACTCACAGTAATTAAGTGAATTAAATAGGCAATAAAGTTTAATCAGTCTATAGTACCTCTGAGTGCTCTTCCTGCTTTTTACAATTACCACCATGATTTCTAAAAAAAAGTTTCCCTAAGACAACTAAGAAGTGCTATCAGCTGGAGACTGAGTAAAGACATCATGGTCCCTAGAGGTCACATGGTCACATGGTATTGGACCAAAAAACTGTCTGGGAATCAGAGGGCATCATGTTAACACCTCTAGGGGGCACTCCAGGACAGAACACAGCATTCTGTGTGAAGTCTGCCTCAAACACTTTGTTTCTTTCTCTGTCTCTCTCCCCCTTCTTTTTACAATTCAAAGGGCTTTATTGTCATGGGAAACATGTTGACATTGCCAAAGCAAGTGAAATAGCTAATAAACAAAAGTGAAAAAAAGGAACAGTAAACATTACACTCACAAAAGTTTCAAAGGAGCAGCGACATGTCAATGTCATAATATGGCAATATACAGTGTTATAATGACATGCAAATAGTTAAAGTACAAAAGGGAAAATAAATAAACATAAATATGGGTTGCATTTACAATGGTGTTTGTTCTTCACTGGTTGCCCGTTTCTTGTGACAACAGGTCACAAATCTTGCTGCTGTGATGTGTAATGAACACAAGGGGAGACAGAGAGCTGGATTCAAGCGCAGGGTGCAGCAGGTGTTTATTGTAAAGGACCACAGGAGGAGGCAGGAAGCTGGGTCCAGGGGCAGGCAGAAGGCCATACACACGGGGTCCGAAAGGGCAACAGTACAGGCAGGGAAAAGGCTAGTAACGTAGTCCGGGAGATCAGACAACAGGAAATCTAGGCAGGGAATAGGCATAAGGCGTTGTTAGTGAGGCAGGCAAAAACGGTCCTGGTGATTCCGGGAAGGCCAGAACTCAGCGAGGTATGGCACCACTGCATTTGTTGGGGTCTGACGGACGCAGGAACGTAGGTCTTGCCTGCAGGGGTGTCAGGAGGTGCTGGGTCATGGTGTAGGGCCTCTTGGACGGCTGCTTGGATTTCCCACTGAATGGGTCTCACGACACAAGACGGAGGCAGGATGGGATCGGGAGCTGGGTTAGAGGAAGGGGCGTCAAAAAGATAGGATAAGGAATCAGCCTTAACTTGCCCGGCAGATGGGTGACAGTGAAGTTGAAGCGGGTGAAGAAGAGTGCCCAGCGAGCAGGTCTGGGGTTGAGCCTCTTAGCACTTCTTAAGTACTCCAAATTGCGGTGGTCGGTAAGGACAAGGAACAGGTGATGAGCTCCCTCTAACCAGTGGCGCCCCTCTTCGATAGCCAGCTTAACAGTGAGGAGCTCTCAGTTCCCGACATCATAGTTCCTCTCAGCGAGTGACAGTTTCTTGGAAAAGACCTCAGATGCATCCACCTCCAGAACAAAAGCAAGGGTAGGATCTGGCTGCCTAAGGATGGGTGCAGAGGTGATGAGGCGTTTCAAGGGCGGTAAGGGCGGTGTCGGTCCATTGGAGGGTACGGGTTTTTTGACTGGTGAGAGCGGAGAGAGGAGCGGTTGTGCTGCTGCAGTTTCGGATGAACCAGCAGTAGTAATGGAGAATCCTAGGAAAAGTTGTAGTTCCTTTATGATGGTAGGTTTGGGCCAGTTAAGCATGGCCATGTATTTGTCTTCAGCCATGTTGACCCCTCCTGGTGTCAGTATGAACCCTAGGAAGGTTACCGTAGTAACGTGAAAGGCGCTCTTCTCAGCCTTGACATAAAGATGGTGGTCCTGTAACCATTGGAGGACCTGTTGCACATGCTATACGTGTTCTGCAAGGGAGTGAGATTAGATTAAGATATCGTCAATGTACACGATGAGGAACTGGTGGTCATGTCCTGGAAAACTTAATTCATGAAGGACTGGAAGACTGCGGGAGCAGTGGTGAGACTGTAGGGCATAACCAGGTCTTCGTAGTGACCGCTAGCGGTGATGAACGCTGTCTTCCACTCATCCCCACTTCGGATACGCACTACGTAGGTCCAGTTTGGAGTAGATGGTAGCCTGTCCAACTTGTTCTAGTGCGGACGGAATCAGAGGGAAGCGATTCCTGATGGTAAGGTCATTGAGGGGTCGGTAATCTATGCAGGGACGGAGACTACCATCCTTTTTTTCACCAAAAAATTAACTGGATGCACCCGAAGACGTGGATGGATGGATGAATCCCATGTTGAGAGCCTCTTCTATATATGTGTCCATAGCCTCATTCTCAGGGATGGACAAGGGGTAGATCCGACCCTTAGGGTGCGATGCCCCAGGAAGGAGGTCGATCCCGCAGTCCTCCGGGCGATGAGGGGGCAGAATGGATGCCTTTTACTTGCTGAAGACACTCAGGAAATTGACATATACAGGTGGGATGTGGTTTGGAATGCCAGACTCCGATCCTTCTATAGATGTTGCTTGTCACGATCGTCTTGATGAGGAAGAAGAGTGGACCAAGGCGCAGCGTGATAGAAAGACATCTTCTTTTATTATGAAGACGAACAAACGAACAAAACAACAAACAGACGACTGTGAAGCTATTCAATCAAAATAGTGCTGACACTAAACACTACACATAGACAATTACCCACAAACTACCTAATGCCTATGTCTGCCTTAAATATGGCTCCCAATCAGAGACAATGAAAGACAGCTGTCTCTGATTGAGAACCATTCAGGCAACCATAGACATACCTAGACACCTACACTAAACACAACCCCATAACCTCTACAAAACCCCCTATACAATACAACCACCCAAGACGAGACAAATACACACACACATCCCCCCTGTCACACCCTGACCTAACCAAAATATTACAGAAAACAAAGATAACTAAGGCCAGGGCGTGACATTGCTCAACAAGGTAGACTGAAGCAGTTCTTAAAACAGGCGGGAGACCATGACAGCAGTTCCCCTTGCCGCCAGGAGATGGCAGGGTTGTGAAGGCTTAGCCAGGGGTGACTGAGGATGAGGGGTTCTTTAGGTGAAGACAACACCATTAACTGAATGACCACAGAGTGAAGGAGGCCAATCTGAAGGGTGATGCTTTTGGTCATGCGAGTCACAAGACCAGTTCCGAGAGGTTGTCCGTCCAGCGAATTAATCCTAAAGGGAGGATTAACAAGGATTAGCTTGACTCTTAACTGTTGAGCCAATTGTTCGTGAATGGATTTTCCTGCAGCCCCCGAGTCAACTAGTCCCTCCACAAACTGAGTGACCCCATTAGCAGAAACAAGACCTGGGATCCCAAACTGCCTTTTGGTAATGTTCAAAAACGTAGAGGTGCTTACCCGGGCGGAAGTTGTGGAGGGGTTGTGGTCACTTGCGAATCGGACAGCTATTGAGTAGGTGGTTACTCTCTCCACAATAGAAGCACAGGTTTTTACGTAACCTCCGGTGTCTCGACAGGCGTGAGAGGGGCGCGACCGAGCTGCATGGGTTCGGTGCTATTGGACCTTGGTGGACGAGAGAATAGTGTGGAAGACTCGCAGGCCATGGGCGACTGTATAGGTCTGTGGTCCACCAGTAGGTTGCCAATGGATATGGACATCCGGATGTATTGGTTTAGATCCGTTAAATCCCCTCTGCAGGCCAATATGATCTGTAACCCCCGATTAACCTGTTGAGGATAGAGGGCGCTATTTTCACTTTGGGATAAATCGTGCCCAATTTAAACGGCCTCGTACTCTATTCTTGCTCGTACAATATGCATATTATTATAATTATTGGATAGAAAACACTCTCAAGTTTCTAAAACCGTTTGAATTATATCTGTGAGTAAAACAGAACTCATTTTGCAGCAAACTTCCTGTCAGAAAGTGAAAAATCTGAAATCGAGGCTCTGTTCCAGGGCCTCCCTATCAATTTGCTTGAAATTTATGACTATACATGCACTTCATACGCCTTCCACTAGATGTCAATAGGCAGTGAGAGGTGAAATGGGGAGTCTAGCTATATCTATGGTCAAAAGAGAGGTCTTGGAATGACATGACCCAATTTCCTTTGTTCAGGAAGACGCGGGAAGGACATCAGCTTTGGCTTCTGAAAAGCTTTCCTTATAGACGGCTAATATCTCCGGCTTTGATTTTATTTGATAAATGTGATAATATCATCGTAAAGTATGTTTTTTCAATATAGTTTTATCAGATTATTGAATTTTTTTCGGGAGATTTGGCGTGTTCCGTTCTCTGCGTTTGGTGACGATGGACAGCTTCGCGCCACTTGGCAAGTTTTGGTTGCTAAATCAACAGACGAAGAGGACATTCTAAATCCAAACAACGATTATTCTGGACAAAGGACCCCTTGTACAAGATTCTGATGGAAGCTCACCAAAAGTAGAACCCATTTATGATGTTATTTCGTATTTCTGTCGAAAATGTTTACTATTAGTTTCCGCCCAGATTTTGGGCGCTCTCTCGCTATAACGTAAGCTGTATGTCGTACTAAAGTTATTTTTAGAATTCTAACACGGCGATTGCATTAAGAACTAGTGTATCTATCATTTCCTGTACAACATGTATTTTTTAGTAATGTTTATGATTAGTTATTTGGTCAGAATAGGTGAGTGTCAGAAATATATCCGGAGATTCTGGAAAATAGTTGCTACGTTTTCACAATGTATAACCACGGATTTCAGCTCTAAATATGCACATTTTCGAACAAACCATATATGTATTGTGTAATATGATGTTATAGGACTGTCATCTGATGAAGTTTATGAAGGTTACTGAAATAATTAATATATTTTGCTGGTTTTGTCGCTATCGCTACTGTTGCCTTGAATCAATGCTGTTGTGTGGTTGGCTATTGTAGTAAGCTAATATAATGCTATATTGTGTTTTCGCTGTAAAACACTTAAAAAATCTGAAATATTGGCTGGATTCACAAGATGTTTGTCTTTCATTTGCTGTACACCATGTATTTTTCATAAATGTTTTATGATGAGTATTTAGGTATTTCACGTTGGTCTCTATAATTACTCTGGCTGCTTCGGTGCTATTTGTGATGGTAGCTGTGATGGTAGCTGCAATGTAAAACTATGATTTATACCTCAAATATGCACATTTTTCGAACAAAACATAGATTTATTGTATAACATGTTATAAGACTGTCATCTGATGAAGTTGTTTGGTTGGTTCTTGGTTAGTTTGGTTGGTTTTGTGCAAGCTACCTGTGCTGTGAAAGAAATGTCTGTGCTTTTTTGTATTTGGTGGTGAGCTAACATAAATATATGTGGTGTTTTCGCTGTAAAACATTTTAAAAATCGGACATGTTGGCTGGATTCACAAGATGTTTATCTTTCATTTGCTGTATTGGACTTGTTCATGTGTGAAAGTTTAATATTTCTACAAAATATTTTTGAATTTCGCGCTCTCCCTTTTCAGTGGAATGTGGGCGGAGTTCCGTTAGCGGAACCCCTGTCCTAGACAGGTTTTAAGACCCCTCCGGTAGACTGTAAAGAAAGCTGGTTCACTCCATCCACTGCCGGCAGCCATGGTACGGAACTCAAGGGCATACTGAGCGGTGGAGTGACGGCCCTGTCGCAGCTCACATAACGTGTGACGACCTGAAACTGAAACTGAATGGTCGAACACCTCCTTAAAGAGGGCGTGGAAATGTGATTCAGAGGACAGATCAGATCTTTGAGCGGCCCACAGGGCTGTGACCCAATCCAGAGCTTTGCCTGTGAGTAGGGAGATGACGAAGTCCACCCTGTCTTTGTTAGAGGTGAAGTCAGCGGGGTGATGGTCTATGTACAGGTTACACTGCATGAGAAATCCTTGACATTTCCCTGGGTAGCCGTCGTATCTATTAGGCATAGATATGGGGGAGATGATCGAGAGTAGGCTGTGGCACCTGACATGTGTGAAGCAAGAATGGACTGGCAAAGGAGGTCGCAGAGTTCATTGATTCGTTCCTCCTGTTGGGCCAGACGTAGCTGCAGCTCCGCTGAATCCATCTGTCGTTTTTGGTGAGGTATTCTGTAATGAACACGAGGGGAAACAGAGAGCTGGGTTCAAGCGCAGGACGCAGCAGGTGTTTATTGCAAAGGACCACAGGAGGAGGCAGGTAGCTGGGTCCAGGCAGAAGGTCCTACACAGGGGATTCAAAAGGGCAACAGTACAGACAGAGAAAAGGCTAGTAACGTAGTCCGGGAGATCAGGTAAAAGGTAGATAACAGGAAATCCGATAGGCTAAAGTATAGGCAAGGAATAGGCGAAAGGCAACGTTAATGAGGCAGGCAAAAACGATCATACACGGGAGCAGTAAATCACGGGAAAAACAGAGCTCTGAAAGACGTATGTCACAAAACAAACAATACCTCACAGTGATGTGGTGCAAAGAACTGAACTAAATAGTGTGTGATAATGACATACAGGTGTGTGAACAGGTGATTAGAATTCAGGTAATTGGGATCTGGAGAGTGAGCTGCGTTCAGGGGATCTAGGTGTTTGAGAGTGTGAGCTGGAAAGTGGGCTGGAACTGAGCTGTGTTCAGGGCATCTACGTGTTTGAGGGTGTGAGTTGGAAGCAGACGTTACAGATGGCACATTGTAGTGTTTCACCCAATAGATATGTGAGCTTATCAAAATTGGGTTTGTTTTCTAATTCTCTGGGGGTCTGTGTAATCTGAGGTAAATATGTGCCTCTAATATGGTTATACATTTGGCAGGAGGTTAGGAAGTGCAGCTCAATTTCCACCTCATTTTGTGGGCAGTGTGCACATACCCTGTCTGCCTACGGCGGCCTGGCTCTCAAACAATAGCAAGGCTCACTGAGTCTGTATATAGTCAAAACCTTCGTTAGGTTTTGGTCAGTCACAGCGGTCAGGTATTCTGCCACTGTGTACTCTCTGTTTAGGGCCAAATAGCATTCTAGTTTGCAATGTTTTTTTGTGTGTCAAGTAATTATCTCTTTGTTTTCTCATGATTTGGTTGGTTCTAATTGTGTTGCTGTCTTGGGGCTCTATGGGGTCTTTCTGTGTTTGTGAACAGAGCCCCAGGACCAGCTTGCTTAGGGGACTCTTCTCCAGGTTCATCTCTCTGTGGGTGATGGTTTTGTTAAGGAAGGTTTGGGAATCGTTTCCTTTTAGGTGGTTGTAGAATTTAACCGCTCTTTTCTGGATTTTGATAATTGATAATTCTGCATGCAGAGTCTCAATTTGGTGTTTGTCCCATTTTGTGAATGCTTGGTTGGTGAGTGGACCCCAGACCTCACAACCATAAAGGGCAATGGGTTACATAACTGATTCAAGCATTTTTAGCGAGATCCTAATTCGGGATGTCGAATTTTATTTTTATTTTGATTGCGTAGAATATCCTTCTTGCCTTGTCTCTCAGATTGTTCACAGCATTGTGGGAGTTACATGTGGCGCTGATGTTTAGGCTGAGGTATGTATCGTTTTTGGTGTGTTCTAGTGTACCGGACTCAATATAATTTTGTATTTGTTGTCATAGAAACTTGACCTTTTTTGGAATACCATTATTTTTGTCTTACTGAGATTTACTCTCAGGGTCCAGGTTTGACAGAATCTGTGCAGAAGATCTAGGTGCCTCCTTGGTTGGGGACAGAAGCACCAGAACATCAGCAAACAGTAGACAGATTCTAGTAGGGTGAGGTCGGGTGCAGACTGTTCTAGTGCCCTCGCCAATTAGCTGATATGTTG
Source organism: Salvelinus alpinus (assembly GCF_045679555.1). NCBI lineage: Eukaryota > Metazoa > Chordata > Actinopteri > Salmoniformes > Salmonidae > Salvelinus > Salvelinus alpinus. The sequence goes on along the minus strand of NC_092111.1, from coordinate 28,658,377 downwards.
AAGAGGGCTCAAGCTGCATCCCTATCTCACCCCACAGCCCTGTGGAAAGAAATGTGTGTATTTTTTGCCAATTTTAATTGCACACTTGTTTTTTGTGTAAATTAAATATATAATGTTGTATGTTTTCCCCCCCAACACCACTTTCCATCAATTTGTATAGCAGACCCTCATGCCAAATTGAGTCAAAAGATTTGGGGAAATCAACAAAGCACAGCTAGACTTTGCCTTTGTTTTGTTTAGTTTGTTTCTCATTTAGGGTGTATAGGGTGAATATGTGGTCTGTCGTACGGTAATTTGGTAAAAAGCCAATTTGACATTTGCTCAGTACATTGTTTTCACTGAGGAAATGTTCAAGTCTGCTGTTAATGATAATGCAGAGGATTTTCCCAAGGTTGCTGTTGACACATATCCAACGGTACTGTAGTTATTGGGGTCAAATTTGTCTCCACTTTGTGGATTGGGGTGATCGGTCCGTGGTTCCAAATATTGGGTAAGATGCCAGAGCTGAAGATGTTGAAGAGTTTAAGTATAGCCAATTGGTCTACATATTTTCTAATTTCATTTAGAATACACCACAGGCCTTTTGGGGTTGGAGGGTTTTTATTTTGTTGATTCTAACATTTGTAATTGATAATCTACATGTTTTTGCGTTGTTCTTTGTTATAGGGCCAATAAGATTAGAGAAGTGGTTTATCCATTCATCTCTGTTTTGTGTCATTGTTTGTTTAGTGTGTTCTAATTTTCCCAGAAGTGGTTAGATTCTATGGATTATTCAATAACATTGAGCTGATTTCTGACATGATGTTACTTCATTTTCCATAGTGTATTTCTTTTTTTTACCCTCTTTTCCGTGGTATCCAATTGTTAGTAGTTACTGTCTTGTCTCATCGCTACAACTCCCGTACAGACTTGGGAGAGGCGAAGGTCAAGAGCCATGCGTCCTCCGAAACACAACCCAACCAAGCCACACTGCTTCTAAACACAGCGCGCATCCAACCCGGAAGCCAGCCGCACCAATGTGTTGGAGGAAACACCGTACACCTAGCGACCTGGTTAGCATGCAGTGCGCCTGGCCCGCCACAGGAGTCACTAGTGCGCGATGAGACAAGGATATCCCTGCCGGCCAAACCCTCCCTAACCCGGACGATGCTGGGCCAATTGTGCGCCACCCCTTGGGCCTCCCGGTCACGGCTGGCTGCGACAAAGCCTGGGCTCGAACGCAGAGTCTCTGGTGGCACAGCTAGCATTGCGATGCAGTGCCTTAGACCGCTGCGCCACCCAGGAGGCCCCTCCGTAGTGTATTTCTGTATTGTTTCAGTGATTCACCAAAGTGAAGGTGTAGGCTCAGGTTTTCTGAGTCTCTATGTTTTTGGTTGGATAGGTTTCTCAATTTCTTTCTTATGTTTTTGCATTCTTCATCAAACCTTTTGTCATTGTTTTTAACTTTAGGTTTTCTGCTTGACATTTTTAAATTGGATAGGGAAGCTGGAAGGTCAAATATACTGTTTAGGCTTTCTACTGCCAAGTTTACACCTTCGCTATTTCAGTGAAATGTTTTGTCCAGGAAGTTGTCTCAAAGGGATTGAATTTGTTGTTGCCTAATTGTTTTTTGGTGGGTTTCTACACTACTTTCCTTCCATCTATAGCATTTAAAAATATGTGTGCAGTTTCTTAAGCTTTGATACTTCATGATTGAGTATTGCTTTGTTCAAGTTTTCTGTGATCTGAGAAGGGTGTCAGTGGGCTGAATGTGAACACTCTGGGAGACTGGGTTGAGGTCATTGACACATTTTATCTTCCTTTGAAATTCTTATAGGACAGAACATGAACACAACGCAATTGGGATCAAGAAGAAGGTACGGATATGTTGTAGGACAGCTGCATTTGAAGTGTACATTTAACCTACACAGCAGTCAATACAAACTGAAATCTATTAGCATACCAATGTGTGAAAATTATATTTTCAGATCTTCTCAGAAATGAATCAAGTCCATGGAATGGATATAGACAAAAAGATAATTCAAGGACTAGCAGAGGTAGAGAGGCGAGGCAGTGGTGAGGACATTCCTGCTATTTCGACAGTCCCTGAAGGACAATACAGAAGAGGCACACAGGTGTATTTGCTCTTATTCCTTCCCTTTCTCTCATGTATTTTGTAATAAAATTAGCAAGAGTAGTAAGATCATTACTTTAGTTTACTAGGACTCGAGACCACAGCAGCGATCCTGCTCTTGCCCTACATCTTCAATGGGAACCCGAGTGGCCTTTATGTCCATGACAAGATATGCCTATGCAAAAATAATCTGTTTCTTCATAAACATAAGTGTGCATGCTTATATAAAACTAAGGCTGAACATTTGTTATGTTCTTTGTTGATTGTATATGTATTACAATTGGCTCATTCATCCCCCTACTCTCCTCTGTAACTATTCCACAGGTCGTTGCTGTAAATGAGAATGTGTTCTCAGTCAACTTACCTGGTCAAATAAAAGTGTATCTTTTCTTTCTCTTGTTGACACAGATTTCACTGCTCCCCACTCCTTTACTGCACATCGGCAGAACTCCATTTCACCATGAGAGTGAAATCACGCTGGCCTTTGATGGGGAGAACATCCACGCCCTAGAGGACGTCCCCATGGGACTTGGGGCTCTGCTAGGGCTGTATTTTATTATTTTCTGGAAAATTTCACAAACATTTCAGAAAAACACTTATGTTCTAAATTAAGTTACTGTGTTCTGGGGATAAGAGAAGTTGGGGTGAAGTTACCAGGGCCGGTCATAAAGATGGCAAACTTCCTAACATAACTAAGTGGTTGTTGGACAAGTGGTTGTTGGACACACACACACACACACACACACACACACACACACACACACACACACACACACACACACACACACACACACACACACACACACACACACACACACACACACACACACACACACACACACACACACACACACACACACACACACACACACACACACAACAAATCAGTATTTAGCATCAAGTCTACAGTATTGTCAGTTTACTTATGATTCATTTTTTAGGTATGTTTTTATTGTACATTTTATTTAAAATAAATTGGGTTCCTTGAAGAGCTGATAGGGGTTCCCCCACAGTTTCAATTTGAAGAACCCCTAATGGATATTCTTGGAACCTTTACTTTTGGACTGTAAAGACAAATTGTCTATAAATGGAGAAAGTTCAGTACTGTTGCTACTCTGGAGTGGCCGTCCTGCAAAGATGACTGCAAGAGCACAGCGCAGAATGCTCAATGAGGTTAAGAAGAATCCTAGAGTGTCAGCTATAGACTTACAGAAATCTCTGGAACATGCTAACATCTCTGTCTACGATACGTAAAACACTAAACAAGAATGGTGTTCATGTGAGGACAACACGGAAGAAACCACTGTTGTACAACAAAAAAAACATTGATGCACGTCTGGAGTTCGCAAAAGAGCACCTGGATGTTCACAGCACTACTGGCAAAAAAATCTGTGGACAGATTAAACTAAAGTTGAGTTGTTTGGAAGGAACACACAACACACAACTGTAAAGTATGGTGGAGGGAGCATCATGCTTTGAGGCTGCTTTGCTGCCTCAGGGCCTGGACAGCTTGCCATCATCGATTGAAAAATGAATTCCCACGTTCATCAAGACATTTTGCAGGAGAATGTAAGTCTATGTCTCCCAATTGAAGCTCAACAGAAGTTTGTTGATGCAACAGGACAACGACCCAAAACACAGAAGTAAATCCACAACAAAATGGCTTCAACAGAAGAAAATACATTTAAGTAATTTAGCAGACGCTCTTATCCAGAGCGACTTACAAATTGGAAAGTTCATACATATTCATCCTGGTCCCCCCGTGGGGAATGAACCCACAACCCTGGCGTTGCAAGCGCCATGCTCTACCAACTGAGCCACACGGGACCACAAATAAGCCTTCTGGAGCGGCTACAAATACCTAGGTGTCTGGATAGACTTTAAACTCTCCTTCCAGACTCACATTAAGCATCTCCAATCCAAAATTAAATCTAGAATCGGCTTCCTATTTTGCAACAAAGCATACTTCACTCATGTTGCCAAACATACCTTCATAAAACTGACTATCCTACCGATCCTTGACTTTGGCAATGTCATTTACAAAATAGCCTCCAACACTCTACTCAACAAATTGGATGTAGTCTATCACAGTCCAATCCGTTTTGTCACCAAAGCCCCATATACTACCCACCACTGCGACCTGTATGCTCTCGTTGGCTGGCCCTCGCTTCATATTCGTCGCCAAACCTACTGGCTCCAGGTTATCTATAAGTATTTGCTAGGTAAAGCCCTGCCCTATCTCAGCTCACTGGTCACCATAGCAGCACCCACCCGTAGCACGCGCTCCAGCAGGTATATTTCACTGGTCACTCCCAATGCCAACAATTCCTTTGGCCGCCTTTCCTTCCAGTTCTCTGCTGCCAATGACTGGAACGAATTGCAAAAATGACTGAAGCTGGAGACTTACATCTCCCTCACTAGCTTTAAGTATCAGCTGTCAGAGCAGCTTACAGATCATTGCACCTGTAAATAGCCCACCTGTAAATAGCTCACCCAACTACCTCATCCCCATCTGTAAATAGCCCACCCAACTACCTCATCCCCATACTGTTATTTACTGTTTTGCTCCTTTGCACCCCAGTATCTCTACTTGCACATTCATCTTCTGCACATCTATCACACCAGTGTTTAATTGCTAAATTGTAATTATTTCGCCACTATGGCCTATTTATTGCCCTACCTCCCTAATCTTACTACATTTGCACACACTGTATATAGACTTTTCTATTGTGTTATTGACTGTACGTTTGTTTATCCCATGTGTAACTCTGTGTTGTTTGTGTCGCACTGCTTTGCTTTATCTTGGCCAGGTCGCAGTTGTAAATGAAACTTGTTCTCAACTGGCCTACCTGGTTAAATAAAGGTGAAATATATATATTTTTAATTATGTAATTGCTTTATATAAAATACAATGTATGTAAAATGTGATATATAAAATGTATGTATATGTAGCAGAAAAGCTGTAAAACACAAAAAATATATGGGTGGGTGGTGGATGGGTTAATATTTGTTTTTTTAAAGGTCTCTGGATTGTCCTTGTACTCATTCCTGTGGTGGTTCATTTCTGTATTATCAAATGAGGAGACAAACTTATCACACAAGTCAGAGTTATACTTAAACTACATCTTTATTCGTGAAAGCTTTGTAACGAATCAACGAATCACCCTCAGATGATTCGTTGAGAGCCCTGAGACAAAAGTACAAAGGTCTTTTATAGCCAAGATACACCCCTTTCAGCCTACCTGACGAACAACATATATATAAATGGGTCATAAGGTTAAGATTTGTATGAAAGATACCTATAATTCACAGCAGACAGTATATGCTGTAAAACAGTCATCTTTGTGTACAGACCATGGTGTGGCCCTGGGGTCATCCCAAAAGACAAAAAGACATCATAAATCTCCTGTCAATCTCCCAGAGGCCCATCCTCAGTAGAACACACACTAGTTAATAGAATCCTCTATTATGTTGCATAAAACAACCATTTGAGGCAATAAAAGTATTTTAACATAATCTTGAAATTTTCCACCGTATTCCATGCAGTGTTAGTTTTAATATCCAAGGGTTACTGTACTGTGATGACATCTGCACAGGGGGAAGTCATGGAGTAGGCGGCTTCAAAGGCCTCTATATTTGGGTGCCATTGCTGGGTGGGCTCAAGAGTTTTCACACATCTCACTTCACATTGAAGTTGCAGCCAGGTCTGTTCTGTCCTAGCAGCTTGGTAGCTTAGTAGCCTTATTTACTTAGCTTTATATGACAAAAATATCTATAGATTATTGTCTTTTACTTTTTGGCTTCAGAAGTAGCTTCAGACAGAACATTACTTAGTTTACTTTTTCAATTCAATTCAAATCAATTCAAAGGGCTTTATTGGCACGGGAAACATATGTTTACATTGCCAAATTAAATAGACAATAAACAAAAGGGAAATAAACAATGGAAACATTAGTAAACATTACAGTCACAAAAGTTTTAAAAGAATATAGACATTTCAAATGTTATATTATTGGCCATGTACAGTGATATAACAATGTGCAAGTACTTGAAGTATGAAAGGGAATATAAATTAACAGATAAATATCTGTTCATTTTGGGCATCGCTTCCTTTTCCTTCTTGATTTTGATAACTAGTGGGTATAGTCCTAATTCTGCTCTGCATGCATTGTTTTTGGTTATGCATACACAAAGTAGATTTTTTGCAGAATTCTGCATGCGAAGTCTCTATTGGGTGTTTGTCCCATTTACTGAATTCTTGGTTGGTGAGTTCACCCCTTGACCTCATAATGTCACGCCCTGGCCTTAGTATTCTTTGTTTTCTTTATTGTTTTAGTTAGGTCAGGGTGTGACATGGGTTATGTTTGTGTTTTTGTCTTGTCTTGGGTGGTTGTAGTGTCTAGGGGGATTTTGTTAGAGTGTATGGGTTTGTGTTGAGTGAATGTTTCTAGGGAAGTCTATGGTTGAGTGAATGTGTCTAGCTATGTCTATGGTTGCCTGAGTGGTTCTCAATCAGAGACAGATGTTTTTCATTGTCTCTGATTGGGAGCCATATTTAAGGTGGCCATAGGCATCATGTATTTGTGGGTAATTGTCTATGTTGAACGTTTGTAGCCTGTGTGTGTGCACTACGTTATTTAGCTTCACGATCGTTTCACACGCTGCTTGGTCCTTTGGTGGGTAATTCTGTCACGATCGTGTGGAGGAGAGACGGACCAAAACGCAGCATTTGGAAAATAAGCCATCTTCTTTATTTATAACGACGAAGATGAAAACGAAACGAAACACTTACACAAACTATACAAAACAACAAACGATCGTGAAGCTAAATAACGTAGTGCACACACACATGCTACAAACGTTCAACATAGACAATTACCCACAAATACATGATGCCTATGGCCACCTTAAATATGGCTCCCAATCAGAGACAATGAAAAACATCTGTCTCTGATTGAGAACCACTCAGGCAACCATAGACATAGCTAGACACATTCACTCAACCATAGACTTCCCTAGAAACATTCACTCAACACAAACCCATACACTCTAACAAAATCCCCCTAGACACTACAACCACCCAAGACAAGACAAAAACACAAACATAACCCATGTCACACCCTGACCTAACTAAAACAATAAAGAAAACAAAGAATACTAAGGCCAGGGCGTGACACATAACAATAGAGGGCACTGGGCTCGACAACTGATTGAAGTATTTTTAGCCAGATCCTAATTGGGATGTTGAGTTTTATGTTCCTTTGATGGCATAGAAGGCCCGTCTTGCCTTTTCTGTTAGATTATTCAGAGCCTTGTGAAAGTAACCTGTGGTGTTGATGTTTAGGCCGAGGTAGATGTATTTATTTTTGTGATCTATGGTAACAGTGTCTAGATAGAATTTCTATTTGTTGCCTTGGCTACTGGATATTTTTTGGCACACCGTTATTTTTGTCTTATTGAGATTCACTGGCCTAAGTCTGACAGAATCTGTGCAGAAGATCTAGGTTCTGCTGTAGGCTGTCCTTCATTGGGGACAGAGAAACCAGATCATCTGCAAACAGCAGACATTTGATTTCTGAGTCCAGTAGGGTGAAGCTAGGTGCTGCAGACAGTTCTAGTGCCTTCGCCAATTCATATATACTATGTTGAAGATGGTGGGGCTCAAGCTGCAGCGCTTCTCTCTCTCTCTCTCTCTCTCTCTCTCTCTCTCTCTCTCTCTCTCTCTCTCTCTCTCTCTCTCTCTCTCTCTCTCTCTCTCTCTCTCTCTCTCTCTCTCTCTCTCTCTCTCTCTCTCTCTCTCTCTCTCAATAGTTGTGTGATGTTTAGCTAGAGTAGACTACACTCCCTGGCCAGTTAATTAGGTACATAGAAATGGATCGCTACTACAGACAGTGAGTCACGTGGCTGTAGCTTGCTTTATAAAGCAGGCAGATAGGCATTGCGATATTCAGGTACTGCTCAACTTTGAGAGTGGTATGATCGTCGGTGCCAGGCACAACACATCCAGTATCTCAGAAAAGACAGTAACATGGGTACCCAGAGAATGTTGCAACAAACAAAAAACATCCAGTCAGAGGCAGTCCTGTGGGTTAAAACAGCTTGTTGATGAGAGAGGTCGAAAGAAAATGGTGAGAGGGCAAGCTAACAGCACAACTCGTCGATCCTCGTCATGGATGGGCTATTGCAGCAGACGACCAAATCGTGTTCCACTCCTATCAGCTAAAAACAAGAAGAGGCCGCTCCAGTGGGCAATGTGATCACCAACACTGAACGATTTAGGAGTGGAAAAATGTCATGATGATAGCAGAGTCAGGATTTGGCATTACCAGCATGAGTCAATGGCCCCATCCTGCCTGGTGTCAATAGTACAGTCCTCCCTCCCTCCCTCCCTCCCTCCCTCCCTCCCTCCCTCCCTCCCTCCCTCTCCATCAGTAACAGTGTGAGGGCTAATGTGTGTATGGGCTCTGGCAGTGTCTTTATTGGCTTCCTATTTCCACTCCATGCTCCTCTGCTTTCCTAAGAGGATGAGGGATGGCCGAGCGAAGGAGCAGAGAATTAGAGGAGGGAAAGAGAATGAGCAGAGAATAAGAGGAGGGAAAGAGAAGGAGGAGAGAATGAGAGGGAAAGAGAAGGAGGAGAGAATGAGAGGAGGGAAAGAGAAGGAGGAGAGAATGAGAGGGAAAGAGAAGGAGGAGAGAATGAGAGGAGGGAAAGAGAAGGAGGAGAGAATGAAAGGAGGGGAAGAGAATGAGAGAATGAAAGGAGGGGAAGAGAAGGAACAGAGAATAAGAGGAGGGGAAGAGAAGGAGAGAATGAAAGGAGGGAAAGAGAAGGAGGAGAGAATAAGAAGAGGGAAAGAGAAGGAGGAGAGAATAAGAGGAGGGAAAGAGAAGGAGGAGAGAATGAAAGGAGGGAAAGAGAAGGAGGAGAGAATAAGAAGAGGGAAAGAGAAGGAGGAGAGAATAAGAGGAGGGAAAGAGAAGGAGGAGAGAATAAGAGGAGGGAAAGAAAAGGAGGAGAGAATGAAAGGAGGGAAAGAGAAGGAGGAGAGAATGAGAGGAGGGAAAGAGAAGGTGGAGAGAATGAGAGGAGGGAAAGGGAAGGAGGAGAGAATTAGAGGAGGGACAGAGAAGGAGGAGAGAATGAGAGGAGGAAAAGAGAAGGAGGAGAGAATGAAAGACAGAGAGGGGAAGAAGGGGGCACTTGTTCACACTGCCTCTGGTGGGATGGCATCTACAAGCTTAAGGACACACACACGCACACACACACACTCACACACACACACACACACACACACACACACACCCGCACAGTAGCAAAACACATTGAGAATGTAAAATTGAGTTAATCCTGGATATCAATATAGCACTGCTTGAGAGAAGCAAAAATGACTATCACTCTCCTGCAATAAAAGCAAAAAGCAAAGCCTGGCATTTGATTATGTGTATAAAAGTGTCTGTGTGTGTTTGTGAGTGTGTGTCTCTTTCTGTCTCTGAGTGAGTGTGTCCTCAGCTCACTGGTCTGTGTTATTGTGCTAGTCAGACTGGGAAGTGGTTTAGGTGCCAAACCCTGAACTCAGACAGAGAGAGAGAGAGAGAGAGAGAGAGAGAGAGAGAGAGAGAGAGAGAGAGAGAGAGTGAGAGAGAGAGAGAGAGACAGAGAGATACAGAGAAATAGAAAGAGAGACAGAGAGAGATAGACAGAGAGAAAGAGAGAGAGAGAGGGTGTGAGAGAGAGAGAGAGAGAGAGAGAGAGAGAGAGAGGGGGTGAGAGAGAGAGAGAGAGAGACAGAGAGAGCGAGACAGAGAGAGATAGACAGAGAGAGAGAGAGAGAGAGAGAGAGAGAGAGAGAGGGTGTGAGAGAGAGAGGGTGTGAGAGAGAGAGAGAGAGAGAGAGAGAGAGAGAGAGAGAGAGAGAGGGTGTGTGAGAGAGAGAGAGAGAGAGAGAGAGAGAGAGAGAGAGAGAGAGAGAGAGAGAGAGAGAGAGCCAGAGAGAGAGGGTGTGAGAGAGAGAGAGAGAGAGAGAGAGAGAGAGAGAGAGAGAGAGAGAGAGAGAGAGAGAGGGGGAGAGAGAGAGAGAGAGAGAGAGAGAGAGAGAGAGAGAGAGAGAGAGAGAGAGAGAGAGAGAGAGAGAGAGAGAGAGAGAGAGAGAGAGAGAGAGAGAGAGAGAGAGGGAGTTAAAGGGGGATGAACAGAAACAGTTAGAGATACTGTAGAGGGGGAGGAGAAGGAGACAGAGAAAGAAAGGAGAGTAACAGAAAGAGAGAGAGTGAGAAAGAAAGGAGAGTAACAGAAAGAGAGAGAGTGAGGAAACATCCCGTTAGCAGCGGACAGTGAAACTAACTCCAGTGCCGGGCTAAGAGGATATTGGGTCCATGTGGACAACTGACATCAATTCCAACAGCTCTACTCTTCCTTTTGTCCCTTCTGTTTCATTCTTTATATCCAGAGAGAAGAGAGGAGGGTGATGAGGGCTGTGGAATATGCTGACACAGGCTAATGAAAGAAAGAACACACCAGAAAATACAGTAGTACATTTCCACTGGCGTCTGGAAGGGTGTGTGTGCGCGCGTGTGTGTGTGTGCGCGTGTGCATGTGTTTGTTTCTGCGACTGTGTGTGTGTTCTGGTATTTTTTGGTATCTTATTACGAACCCCATTAGCTGTTGCAAAGGCAGCAGCTACTCTTCCTGGGGTCCACACAGAACATGAAACATGACATAATACGGAACATTAATAGACAAGAACAGCTCAATGACAGAACCACATACGTTTTTTTAAAGGCACATGTAGCCTACATATCAATACATACACACAAACTATCTAGGTCAAATAGGGGAGAGGCGTTGTGCCGTGAGGTGTTGCTTTATCTGTTTTTTTAAACCAGGTTTGCTGTTTATTTGAGCAACATGAGATGAAACGTTCCATGCAATAATGGCTTTATATAATACTGTACGCTTTCTTGAATTTGTTCTGGATTTGGGGACTGTGAAAAGTACTCTGGTGACATGTCTGGTGGGGTAAGTGTGTGTGTCAGAGCTGTGTGTAAATTGACTATGCAAACTTTTGGGATTTTCCACGCATTAATGTTTCTTATTAAAAGAAGAATTGATGTATGCAGTCTGTCTCTCCAAACTCTTAGCCAAGAGAGACTGACATGTCTACTATTTATATCAGCCCTCTGTTTACAATGAAGAGCAAGAGCTTTGTTATTGGCCAGCTGCAGCTTAACTAGGTCTTTCCTTGCAGCACTCGACCACATGACTGGACAATAATCAAGATAAGACAAACTAGAACCTGCAGGATATGCTTTTTGGAGTGTGGTGTCAAAAACATCTCTTTTGAGGTTGACAGGTTTAGTATTGGAACACAGAAATGGATGCTGGTTTTAAAAGGTACAATGAACTTCAGGCCACATTCCCATTGGCTCATTCCTTTTCCAGAGAAATGTGAAACAGACATGAACCTTTTAACTTTCTTTCTCTCTATCTTCCAGGAAATAAATACCATGAGTTCCCACTGACGTCTGTCTGTCTGTGTCGTTTTCCCTCTGTTGCTGATGTGGGAGCATGTACTGTTCTGTACGTATCTCATTCTTCCTTGTTTGGATAAAGGTCGGAGAAGTTAGGAAGCCCTTCAAGTGCAAGCCCCACGGACACAGACAAACACACACATGCACGCACGCACACACACACACACACACACACACACACTTCGGAGCCTGTGCACTATGGAGGGTTCTTATCATATCACACACCCACACACATAAACGACCAGTGTTTGAACTGTGTGTATGTGTTACTGTCTGTGAGTATGTGTGTGTGTTAGCATGTGTGTGTGTGTGTGTGTATCAGAGCGATGATAATAAGGAAGCCCCACTGTGTACACACTCTGGCGTAGGAGTCAAATGTATTCATGGTAAGCTGCTGCCTTCCCTGCTTCAGCACAGCAGGGACAGTTTAGTATAGTAGACCTCCTCTGATCGATGCTATCCGTCTCTGGGAGTTAACCAATGAGATCTCTCTCCATCCCTAGATCTCTCTCTCTCTCTCTCTCTCTCTCTCTCTCTCTCTCTCTCTCTCTCTCTCTCTCTCTCTCTCTCTCTCTCTCTCTCTCTCTCTCTCTCTCTCTCTCTCTCTCTCTCTCTCTCTCTCTATTTCTCTTTTTCGCTCTCGCTCTCTATCCATATCTCTCTCTTTCTCTCTCTCTCTCTCTCTCCCGGTCTCTTCCTCTCTCTCTCTCTTCCCCTCTCTCGCTCTCTCTGGGATAGAGTCATTGATCTGTGCACATGATGAGGAGCAGAGAAGAGCAGAGTGGTTCTCTACAGGGAAAAAGAGGATAGATCTACTCCCTGTGGGATCCTCAATGATCCAAGGAGATACAGAAAAATGACTCACAGGGAATAACAGGTAAATCACTGCTGTCTTAACCCATTGGAGCAAACATGCACACACACACTCTACTGACAACTTACATTGGCTAGGGCTATACACACACGTGCACAAGGTTGAACAAGCACACGTACGTATACGCACACACACACACACACACACACACACACACACACACACACACACACACACACACACACACACACACACACACACACACACACACACACACACACACACACACACACACACACACACACACACACACACACACACACACACTACCGATAGCTACCGATATACACGCGCACACAAGCATATGTATGTACATACACGCTTCCCTACAGCTGGCCTGCTTCCAGCTGCAATGAGTGTGTGGTTTCAGGCCTATTTGTGTTGCATAGAAGTGTGTTAACATAAGTGTGTGCTGTGTGTATTCACTCCTTCACACCTCCGTAGTTACCTGTGCCCTGTAGTGTTTTTGTATCCCTTTACCGTTAGCTCCGCTACGGACTGATGGGCTCAGGCTAGCTAGCGTGCCGCGGGGCTTTGCTAATCTAAACTAATTGAGAGAGAGATGCGCTGGTGTGTAAGAGGGGGAGAGAGAGAAAGAGAGAGAGAGTGAGAGAGAGAGGGGAAGAGAGTGTGAGAGGAGCGATAGAGAGAAAGAGAGAGAGATGGAGAGAAAGAGAGCGTGAGAGAGAGAGAGGAGAGAGTGACGGTACGTGCCAATGATCAGACAGAATCCCAAATGAAAGTCAACATCTCTATGTGCCGCTCTGTTAATGCTAAGCTAACTGCTAGGTGGGTGAATACACACAGGGCCACACTACGGCTAGGCTGGGCTATGGTTATAGTGTGTGTGTGTGTATATGTATGCGTGTGTGTGTGTGTGTGTGTGTGTGTGTGTGTGTGTGTATGAATTCAGCAACATGCTCATATTGATTAAGTTAAACACTTCTTGTGTGTTGTGTCTTTTATGACCTACAGGAATTGACCACAGAGGAACACACACATGAAATTCAGTTACGCTTTTATGATCGTATAAAGTTAATTTCATGCTAATTCAATTGTTTGTATGTGTGCGTGTGTGTGTGTGTGCGTGTGTGTGTGTGTGTGTTTTGGCCTGTAATATTTGTGTTGTGGACTACATCACCAGGCAGGCGACGAGAGTACAGGTTAGAGTGTCTCGTGGAATACAACTTAGGACCATAGCGGGCATGTGAACTGTCTAGTGGTTAGACATTGGGCCAGTAACCGAAAGGTTGATGGATCGAATCCCCGAGCTGACAAGGTAAAAATCTGTAGTTCTGTCCCTGAACTAGGCAGTAAACCCACTGTTCCCCGGGTGCCAAAGATGTGGATGTCGATTAAGGCAGCCCCCTGCACCTCTCCGATTCAGAGGAGGTGGGTTAAATGTGGAAGACACATTTCAGTTGAAGGCATTCAGTTGTACAACTGACTACGTATCCCACTTTCCCTTATTAGGTGTCGTAACATAACCAGCCAAGTCACCCGTCATACAAGTCAGTATTCTACGTCCATCCATGTCTGAGGATGTTGGGAGATGACGTGGAAACCGGTCACTAGGTTCAACAGTGAGCCCATCTGCCTCTGATTCCAAAGGTTGCAAGTTCGATTCCAGTTAGAAATAGTTGTTTTTGATAGTTTTGTTTTAAGCCAATCCCAAACCGTAACCCTTATTTTAACCATTCAGAGTTAAACATTTTACGTTTGAGAAGCATGGATGAACGTCTAATTCTGACATGAGACTGTGAGAGCTGGTAGAACATTAAACTTCCGTAATGCTGCTTAGTATCAGCATAGTAACTAAAATAGACAAACGTAGATCACAGATACTACACGGCCATGCATGTGTGTGTGTGTGTTTCTGTGTTTCTGTCCGTGCCTGTGTGTGTGAGTGCATGTGTGTTTGAGTGTGTGTGTGTGTGTGTGTGTGTCCGTGCATGTTTGTGTGATTGTGTGAGCATGTGCTTGTTTGTATGTTACGCCTCCATGCATGTGAGTGTAAATGTGGGACTAGGGTTTGTCACTAAACAATCTCTGTATCACTTAACCCTTATAAACTGTATCAGTTGATATGGGCAGCCCTACGCAGAAGTGCAGTTTTGCATTTTAAAGCTGATTGAACGCCCTTACAGTCCGTATGCAATTAGAACAAGACAGCGTCAACTTTCGACCTTGGCCAGGTGTCAATGATTTGTTGGCCAGCGGCAGTTTTGAAGTGAGTTACAAAACGTGTCTGTTCTCAATCTGTCACTGCCTCGTCCTCTATTCCTCCTCTCTGTTAATCGCCACTTCTCTCTCCTCAGGATTTAGGATCTCTGTTAATCGCCACTTCTCTCTCCTCAGGATTTAGGATCTCTGTTTCTTTCTCCTTCTCTCGCTGCTAAAGCTAATATAAAATGTTTCATTTGTGTGTGTATGTGCTTGTGTTTGTTTCAAACTGATGCTGTTGTATACTGTCTCATTCCTACCTGTCCACACCTCCATGATCTCTGGTGCTTCCTGGGCTCTAACTGAACAGGGAATATACACTTGTACCAGTCCAAACACACACCAGGCCAACAGACACGTCCCTACAGGCCAACACACACACCAGGCCAACACACACCTCCCTACAGGCCAACACACACCTATACACACACCAGACCAACACACACCTCCCTACAGGCCAACAGACAACTACAAACACACCAGGCCAACACACACCTATGCACACACCAGGCCAACACACACCTATGCACACACCAGGCCAACACACACCTCCCTACAGGCCAACAGACAACTACACACACACCAGGCCAACACACACCTATCCACACACCAGGCCAACACACACCTATGCACACACCAGGCCAACACACACCTATGTACACACCAGGCCAACACACACCTATGCACACACCAGTCCAACACACACCTATGCACACACCAGGCCAACACACACCTATGCACACACCAGGCCAACACACACCTCCCTACAGGCCAACAGACAACTACACACACACCAGGCCAACACACACCTATGCACACACCAGGCCAACACACACCTATGCACAAACCAGGCCAACACACACCTATGTACACACCAGGCCAACACACACCTATGCACACACAAGACCAACACACAGCTATACACACACCAGACCATTACACATCTCCCTACAGGTGGCAGGTAGTCTAGTGGTTAGAGTGCTGGGCCAGTAACAGAGAGGTTGCTAGATCAAATCCCCGAGTTGACAAGGTAAACATCGATCTGTCCCTGAACAAGGCAGTTAACCCACTGTTCCTAGGCTGTCATTGTAAATAAGAATTTGTTCTTAACTGACTTGCCTACTTAAATAAAAAACAGGCAAGCACACACCTCTATTCACACAGCAAGGAGAAAACGTACCTCTATTTAGAAAAAGGAATGATGATTGATAGGAACCAACTAGCTGAGGGAAACATGATTCTAACCCTGATCCTTTGTTCCTTTTCCTCCACTACTAAATACTTTACAGAAATGTAAATCTACACGTATGTCATCTGATTATCTGAATGTATGAATGTATGTTTTTACAGTGAAAAGCCCTTGGTAAGACACCAGAACACAAGTATTTCCCAAGCACACACACACACAGAGAGAGACCCCCCTGCCGACGCAGACACACACCAAATCCCTGTGTTTTGGGAGCATCTGTTTCTGTGTGTGTCTCTGGGTTGCCATGGTGAATTAGTGAGATGCAGCTCTGACTGCTCTAAATGTTTCATGATGTTTACCAGACGGTTTGTACTGAGAGGGAGATCAAGGTAACCCACTCCCTCTGAGACGCAGAGAGGGGCTATGGTGGGGTGGGACACGGTGAAGAGGTCCATTGATGGATTGATGAGAGAAAAGGGAAAGAGGGATGTAGGGAGAAAGTGAAACAGAGGGAGATAGCAGTAGAACGAGAGCAGTAGAAAAATAGAGAAATAGAGAGAGAGAGGATATAGTCTGTAGAGGGACGGGTGAAGAGAGTTTGAAGGAATGACTGTATCAAGACATTAGAAAAGAATCCTCTGCATCCTCATTTTCGACAACTATACAGCACCCAATTGTGTGAGTGCTGATTGATGACCATTTTGTGTCAATACATCCACCACTCATCACAGTTTCCCCAGAACCTTACTGCTGCGGGCTCCTGCAGGTCTCCTTTTGCCTCCATGTTGGGGATACAACAGAACATGAAACGAATACCACTGTAAGACCAACACACACAGATAACAGGCCATGTCTCCTACTTAATAACTACATTCCATAACACAGAATAGAGGATTAGTGTTCATCAGCATACCACCCACCTCTCCCCTCTCTCATTCCCTCTCCTTCCCGCTCCCCACCTCTCCTTCCTTCCTTCCTTCCTTCCTTCCTTCCTTCCTTCCTTCCTTCCTTCCTTCCTTCCTTCCTTCCTTCCTTCCTTCCTTCCTTCCTTCCTTCCTTCTTTCCTTCCTTCTTTCCCTCCGTCCTTCCTTCCTTCCTTCCTTCCTTCCTTCCTTCCTTCCTTCCTTCCTTCCTTCCTTCCTTCCCTCCCCTTCCTTCCCTCTCCCCACTTCACCTTCCTTCCTTCCTTCCTTCCTTCCTTCCTTCCTTACTTCCTTCCTTCCCTCTCCTTCCCTCTCCCCACTTCTCCTTCCTTCCTTCCTTCCTTCCTTCCTTCCTTCCTTCCTTCCTTCCTTCCTTCCTTCCTTCCTTCCCTCTCTTTCCCTCTCCCTACCTCTCCACACCTCTTCTTCCGTCCTCCCATCTCCTTCCCTCCCCCCACTTCTCCTTCTCTCCCCCACATCTCCTTCCCTCTCCCACCTCTCCTTCCCTCTCCCCATCTCTCCTTCCCTCTCCCACCTCTCCTTCCCTCTCCCACCCCTCCTTCTCACACCCACCTCTCCTTCCCTCTCCTCCCCTCTCCTTCCCATTCCTTCCCTCTCCTCTCTCCTTCCCACTCCTTCTCTCGCCCCCTCTCCTTCCATCTCCCCCTCTCCTTCACTCTCCTTCTCTCTCCCACCTCTCCTTCCCTCTCCCCACCTCTCCTTCCCTCTCCCACCTCTCCTTCCCTCTCCCTACCTCTCTTTTCCTCTCCTCCCCTCCCCTCTCCTTCCCTCTCCCACCTTTCCTTCCATGTCCTTCCCTCTCCCACCTCTCCTTCCCTCTCCCTACCTCTCCTCCCTTCTCCTTCCCTCTCCTCCCCTCTCCTTCCCACTCATTCCCTCTCCCCCTCTCCTTCCCTCTCCTTCCCTTCCCTCTCCTCCCCTCTCCTTCCCTTCCTTCCCATTCCACCTACCCCGTTTTAAGTTCTGCAGTCGGAACCCCCCTCCCTCTTTCTCTCTCTCAAGCTCTGCAGTCACACTCTGTATTGCTCTTTCTCTTCCACTTTTATTAAGCTCAGCAGTCTGAACTCATCCCCATATCTCTCTCTCTCTCTCTCTCTCTCTCTCTCTCTCTCTCGGTCGGCATTTGATACGATAATTGACATTCTCAGACAGATCAGTGGCGACCTGGAAGAGAGCGGCGGGACATTTAGGTGGTGGTGCAGGGGTGGGGGGGAGCGTTTAGACGGTCGCGCGGCTCCGCAATGCCCCCGTTGTTCTCCCAGTAATTACACCAGAGCCAAGAGAGATCAGCAGCGCTTATTCAATTCATATCAAATGAAATTTAAAAAGCGTCAGAGCGCCGGCCGGCCGTGGCGGCTGTCCACTGTCTGTCTCCGGCTACCCACTGTTCATCTCTAGCCCCAACACTCTCCTAATTCACTTACTCATGCTCTCATATCTACTCTCTCTCTATCTCTCTGTCTCTCTCTCTTTTCTCTTTTTTATCTCTCTCTTTTCTCTTTTTATTTCTCTCATTCTCCTACTTTCCCTTTATCTCTCCTTTTTGTTCTCTCTGTCAGTTTCTTCTTTTTACTCTCTCTCTCTTTTTCTCTCTTCTCAATTTGTTTGTCTGTATATAAAATCTCTTATTTGCTCCCTGAGTCCGTTTCTCCTTGTTTATCTTTGTCTCCTGTGATTTCTCTCTCTCCACCCTCTGTGTCTCTCTCTCCACCCTCTGTCTCTCTCTCCACCCTCTTTCTCTCTCTCCACCCTCTGTCTCTCTCTCTCCACCCTCTGTCTCTCTCTCCACCCTCTGTCTCTCTCTCCACCCTCTGTCTCTCTCTCTCCACCCTCTGTCTCTCTCTCTCCACCCTCTGTCTCTCTCTCTCCACCCTCTGTCTCTCTCTCTACCCTCTGTCTCTCTCTCTACCCTCTGTCTCTCTCTCCACCCTCTGTCTCTCTCTCTCCACCCTCTGTCTCTCTCTCCACCCTCTGTCTCTCTCTCCACCCTCTGTCTCTCTCTCCACCCTCTGTCTCTCTCTCCACCCTCTGTCTCTCTCTCCACCCCCTGTGTCTCTCTCTCCACCCTCTGTCTCTCTCTCTCCACCCTCTGTCTCTCTCTCTCCACCCTCTGTCTCTCTCTCTCCACCTTCTGTCTCTCTCTTCACCCTCTGTCTCTCTCTCTCTTTCAATCTCTCTTTATCACAAACTCTCTCTCCGCAGTTCTCTCTTCTCACCTCAAGCTTAAAATGCGCTTCTTTCATGTCGTCTATCTGCCCCCCACTAAAACCAAGCATTTAAATATGAACACAGTCTCACCTATCAAAGTACTTGTTTTCTGAATATCTGAATATGAAACTATTTTACTGAGTACTATGAAAGATCACATTACCCAAAATGCACGTACAGTAGCCTTGATCATTTCACTCATCTTGTGACCTGCTGATTGCACTGCCACAGTAATGTGCAACTATTCTAAATATCACCACTTGGGGGCAACACGCCCACACAGATCCATTTCTTTATGGGTCTGCAGCTGTGGTTGCAATCTCGTCTGTCTCAGCTACTATGCTGTCCACGCTGGAACTGAAAGTGCTTACCTCCTTCCCTCCCTCCTTCCTAAATCAGCGACGATAAAAACAGATGCTGGATTGAAATGTCACGAGCGTATCTCAAACTGCCAGAAAATGTACCTGTTCACCTAAGGTGTTTTGCTCCACCAGGGGGTTAGAGAGAGAGTGAGGGGGAGCGTAAAAGGGAGGGAGGGAGAGAGAGGGGGGGCAAACTGCCATCCATTAGAACCACTTGCAGGTTAGAGATCTACATAGAGATACACTGGCACCGGGGAAAACCCTATGGGTGAAAAAAAGAGAGGGAGGGAGGATGGATGGATGGATGGAGGGAAGGATGGATGAAGAGAAGGAGGGAACTGCATTGGAAAGGGATTGAGAGGAAATCTGGGACTTTTCAATTGGAGATGGAGAATGAAAGGAGAGAGGGAGAGAGGGAGAGAGGAAGAGAGGGGGCGAGAGAGGGATAGAGGGACAGAGGGAGAGAGGGACAGAGGGGGTGAGAGAGGTAGGGAGAGAGGAAGAAAGGGGCAAGAGAGGGAGAGAGGGAGAGAGGGGGCAAGAGAGGTAGGGAGAGAGGGGGCGAGAGAGGGATAGAGGGACAGAGGGAGTGAGGGACAGAGGCGGTAAGAGAGGTAAAAAGAGAGGGAGAGAGAGACAGAGGGGTTGAGAGGGAGAGAGGGAGAGAGGGGGCGAGAGCGGTAGGGAGAGAGTGAGAGAGAGACAGAGGGGGTGAGAGAGGTAGGAAAGGCAGTGTGTTAGAAAGGGAGAGAAGAGAAAATCAGGAACTTTCGATTGGGGAAGGGTGAGAAGGAGAGAAGGAGAGAGATAGAGAGAGGGAGAGAGATAGAGAGAGGGAGAGAGGGAGAGAGATAGAGAGATTGAGAGAGGGAGAGAGAAGGAGAGAGATAGAGAGGAAGAGAGATAGAGAGAGGGAGAGAGAGAGATACAAAGAGAGAAAAGGAGAGCAATACAGAACTGGACAGACAAATGATGGAGAGAGAAAAGGGAATAACAGAGTCAAGCAGGGATAGAGATGGAGTGGTAACATATTCAGGCTGAGATCTGCTAGGCTCTAGACTGAGCAGTGATTTGTGTGGAATCTCTTGGGGGGGGTGATTTGGTTGATAATGGTCTGATAAAGCAGCTGTCTGCTGCCTATGCCTGTCATAAATCTTTCATTGTGTTTCTCTCTCTCTCTCTCTCTCTTTCTCTGTCTCTGTCTTGCTCTCCTTCTCCCTCCCTCTCGCTCCTCTCCTATTTAGCTGGCCCTCAGCTCCACAATACAGCCGCCGCAGCAATCAGTGATGCATTTATTAACAGGCACAGATGAAGACCCACTGTGATAGCAATGTAATAAATTCACAACCAACTTGGCCACTCAAAAGAGAAAGCAACAGATGAGAAGTGGAACCATTTTTACTCCACTGTACCACTCAAGGCAACACTAAAACACTGGAGGGTAACACTAACACACTGGAGGGTAACACTAACACACTGGAGGGTAACACTAACACACTGGAGGGTAACAAAAACACACTGGAGGGTAACACTAACACACTGGAGGGTAACACTAACACACTGGAGGGTAACACTAACACACTAGAGGGTAACAATGACACACTGGAGGGTAACACTAACACACTGGAGGGTAACAATAACACACTGGAGGGTAACACTAACACACTGGAGGGTAACACTAACACACTGGAGGGTAACACTAACACACTGGAGGGTAACACTAACACACTGGAGTGTAACACTAACACACTGGAGGGTAACACTAACACACTGGAGGGTAACACCAACACACTGGAAGGTAACACCAACCACTGGAGGGTAACACTAACACACTGGAGGGTAACACTAACACACTGGAGGGTAACACTAACACACTGGAGGGTAACACTAACACACTGGAGGTAACACTAACACACTGGAGGGTAACACTAACACACTGGAGGTAACACTAACACACTGGAGGGTAACAATGACACACTGGGGGGTAACAATAACACACTGGAGGGTAACACTAACACACTGGAGTGTAACACTAACACACTGGAGGTAACACTAACACACTGGAGGGTAACACTAACACACTAGAGGGTAACACTAACACTAACACACTGGAGGTAACACTAACACACTGGAGGGTAACACTAACACACTAGAGGGTAACACTAACACTAACACACTGGAGGGTAACACTAACACACTGGAGAGTAAGACTAACACACTGGAGGGTAACACTAACACACTGGGGGGTAACACAAACACACTGGAGGGTAACACTAACACTAACACACTGGAGGGTAACACTAACACTAACACACTGGAGGGTAACACTAACACACTGGAGGGTAACACTAACACTAACACACTGGAGGGTAACACTAACACACTGGAGGGTAACAGGAACACTAACACACTGGGGGGGTAACAATAACACACTGGAGGGTAACACTAACACACTGGGGGTAACAGGAACACTAACACACTGGAGGGTAACACTAACACACTGGGGGTAACACTAACACTAACACACTGGAGGGTAACACTAACACACTGGGGGTAACAGGAACACTAACACACTGGAGGGTAACACTAACACACTGGGGGTAACAGGAACACTAACACACTGGAGGGTAACACTAACACACTGGGGGTAACAGGAACACTAACACACTGGAGGGTAACACTAACACACTGGAGGGTAACACTAACACTAACACACTGGAGGGTAACACTAACACACTGGGGGTAACAGGAACACTAACACACTGGGGGTAACAGGAACACTAACACACTGGGGCTAACAGGAACACTAACACACTGGAGGTAACAGGAACACTAACACACTGGAGGTAACAGGACCACTAACACACTGGAGGTAACAGGAACAGTAACACACTGGGGCTAACAGGAACACTAACACACTGGGGGTAACAGGAACACTAACACACTGGGGGTAACAGGAACACTAACACACTGGGGCTAACAGGAACACTAACACACTGGAGGTAACAGGACAACTAACACACTGGAGGTAACAGGAACACTAACACACTGGGGGTAACAGGAACACTAACACACTGAGGTAACAGGAACACTAACACACTGGAGGTAACAGGAACACTAACACACTGGAGGTAACAGGAACACTAACACACTGGAGGTAACAGGAACACTAACACACTGGGGCTAACAGGACCACTAACACACTGGAGGTAACAGGAACACTAACACACTGGGGCTAACAGGACCACTAACACACTGGAGGTAACAGGAACACTAACACACTGGGGCTAACAGGAACACTAACACACTGGAGGTAACAGGACCACTAACACACTGGAGGTAACAGGAACACTAACACACTGGAGGTAACAGGAACACTAACACACTGGGGCTAACAGGACCACTAACACACTGGAGGGTAACACTAACACACTGGAGGGTAACACTAACACACTGGAGGGTAACACTAACACACTGGAGGGTAACACCAACACACTGGAGGGTAACACTAAGACACTGGAGGGTAACACTAACACACTGGAGGGTAACACTAACACACTGGAGGGTAACACTAACACACTGGAGTGTAACACTAACACACTGGAGGGTAACACTAACACACTGGAGGGTAACACTAACACACTAGAGGGTAACAATGACACACTGGAGGGTAACACTAACACACTGGAGGGTAACACTAACACACTGGAGGGTAACACTAACACACTGGAGGGTAACACTAACACACTGGAGGGTAACACTAACACACTGGAGGGTAACACTAACACACTGGAGGGTAACACTAACACACTGGAGTGTAACACTAACACACTGGAGGGTGACACTAACACACTGGAGGGTAACACCAACACACTGGAAGGTAACACAAACCACTGGAGGGTAACACTAACACACTGGAGGGTAACACTAACACACTGGAGGGTAACACTAACACACTGGAGGGTAACACTAACACACTGGAGGTAACACTAACACACTTGAGGGTAACAATGACACACTGGGGGGTAACAATAACACACTGGAGGGTAACACTAACACACTGGAGTGTAACACTAACACACTGGAGGTAACACTAACACACTGGAGGGTAACACTAACACACTAGAGGGTAACACTAACACTAACACACTGGAGGTAACACTAACACACTGGAGGGTAACACTAACACACTAGAGGGTAACACTAACACTAACACACTGGAGGGTAACACTAACACACTGGAGAGTAAGACTAACACACTGGAGGGTAACACTAACACACTGGAGGGTAACACTAACACTAACACACTGGAGGGTAACACTAACACTAACACACTGGAGGGTAACACTAACACACTGGAGGGTAACACTAACACTAATACACTGGAGGGTAACACTAACACTAACACACTGGAGGGTAACACTAACACACTGGAGGGTAACAGGAACACTAACACACTGGGGGGGTAACAATAACACACTGGAGGGTAACACTAACACACTGGGGGTAACAGGAACACTAACACACTGGAGGGTAACACTAACACACTGGGGGTAACACTAACACTAACACACTGGAGGGTAACACTAACACACTGGGGGTAACAGGAACACTAACACACTGGAGGGTAACACTAACACTAACACACTGGAGGGTAACACTAACACACTGGGGGTAACAGGAACACTAACACACTGGGGGTAACAGGAACACTAACACACTGGGGGTAACAGGAACACTAACACACTGGGGGTAACAGGAACACTAACACACTGGGGGTAACAGGAACACTAACACACTGGAGGTAACAGGACCACTAACACACTGGAGGTAACAGGAACAGTAACACACTGGGGCTAACAGGAACACTAACACACTGGGGGTAACAGGAACACTAACACACTGGGGGTAACAGGAACACTAACACACTGGGGCTAACAGGAACACTAACACACTGGAGGTAACAGGACAACTAACACACTGGAGGTAACAGGAACACTAACACACTGGGGGTAACAGGAACACTAACACACTGAGGTAACAGGAACACTAACACACTGGAGGTAACAGGAACACTAACACACTGGAGGTAACAGGAACACTAACACACTGGAGGTAACAGGAACACTAACACACTGGGGCTAACAGGACCACTAACACACTGGAGGTAACAGGAACACTAACACACTGGTGGTAACAGGAACACTAACACACTCACAACTATGGGATGGGAGAGGAAGATGTTAATCTGTAACCTGGTTTCCCATCCCTTCACTACTCCATCTATCTCCCTCCATATGGGACGACAGGGTATACTAGTAGTCAGAGCGTTGGACTGCTAACCGAAAGGTAGCAAGATCAAATCCCCAAGCCGATAAGGTAAAAATCTGTAGATCTGTAACGGCAGCCTTCCTTCTCTTCAAGAGAAGAGGAGGTGTAGCAGGGATCGGACCAACACGCAGCGTAGCCAGTGCTCAACATGTTTAATTAAATGATAAACAGAGAACACTTACAAATACAAAATAACAAAAAGTGGCAAACCGATACAGTCCTAGCTGGTGCAGAGAAAACACAGAGACAGGAAACAACCACCCACAAAATCCCAACACAAAACAAGCCACCTATATATGATTCCCAATCAGGGACAACGATTGACAGCTGCCTCTGATTGAGAACCATATTAGGCCGAACACAGAAACAGACAAACTAGACACACAGCATAGAATGTCCACCCAGCTCACGTCCTGACCAACACTAAAACAAGCAAAACACATAAGAACTATGGTCAGGACGTGACAGTACCCCCCTCCTGAGGTGCGGACTCCGAACGCACCCCTAAAACTCAAGGGGAGGGTCTGGGTGGGCATCTGTCCGCGGTGGCGGCTCCGGCGGAGGACGAGGCCACCACTCCACCATTGTCTTTGTCCCCCTCCTTAGCATCCTTTGAGTGGCGACCCTCGCCCCAGACCTTGGCCTAGGAATCCTCACCAAGGTCCCCACTAAATTGAGGAGACAGCTCAGGACAGAGGGGTAGCTTAGGACAGAGAGGTAGCTCAGGACAGAGAGGTAGCTCAGGACAGAGAGGTAGCTCAGGACAGAGAGGTACGGCGCTGGGCAGGCGGGCAGCTCAGACGGCGCTGGGCAGGCGGGCAGCTCAGACGGCGCTGGGCAGGCGGGCAGCTCAGGCGGCGCTGGGCAGGCGGGCAGCTCAGGCGGCGCTGGGCAGGCGAGCAGCTCAAGCGGCGCTGGGCAGACGAGCAGTGCAGGCGGCGTTGGGCAGGCGGCCGACTCTGACCTGCTGAGGCGCACAGTAGGCCTGGTGCGTGGTGCCGGAACTGGTGGTACCGGACTGGAGACACACACCCCAAGGCTAGTGCGGGGAGCAGGAACAGGGCACACTGGACTCTCGAGGCGCACTATAGGCCTGGTGCGTGGTACCGGCACTGGTGGTACCGGGCTGAGGGCACGCACCTCAGGGCGAGTGCGGGGAGAAGGAACAGTGCGTACAGGGCTCTGGAGACGCACATGAGGCTTGGTGCGTGGTGCCGGAACTGGAGGTACTGGGCTGGAGACACGCACCACAGGGAGAGTGCGTGGAGGAGGAACAGGGCTTTGGAGACGCACAGGAAGCCTGGTGCGTGGTGTAGGCACTGGTGGTACTGGACTGGGGCGGGAAGGTGGCGCCGGATATACCGGACCGTGCAGGCGTACTGGCTCCCTTGAGCACCGAGCCTGCCCAACCTTACCTGGTTGAATGCTCCCCGTAGCCCGACCAGTGCGGGGAGGTGGAATAACCCGCACTGGACTGTGTTGGCGAACCGGGGACACCATGCGTAAGGCTGGTGCCATGTATGCCGGCCCGAGGAGACGCACTGGAGACCAGACGCGTTGAGCCGGCTTCATGGCACCTGGCTCAATGCTCAATCTAGCCCGGCCGATACGTGGAGCTGGAATGTACCGCACCGGGCTAAGCACATGTACAGGATACACCGTGCGCTCTTCCGCATAACACAGTGTCTGCCCCTACTCCCGCTCTCCACGGTAAGCATGGGAAGTGGGCGCAGGTTTCCCACCTGACTTCGCCACACTACCCTTTATCCCCCCCCCCCCCAATACATTTTTGGGATTTCTTCTCGGGCTTCCAGCCACGCTTCCGTGCTGCCTCCTCATACCACCGCTCCTGGGCTTTAGCTGCCTCCATCTCTTCACGAGAGCGGCGATATTCTCCAATGTGAGCCCAGTGTCCTTTTCCCTCCAGAATTTCCTCCCATGTCCAGGAGTCCTGTGTAGTGGGCCGCTGCTGCTGCTGCTGTCCGTAGCCACGCTGCTTGGTCCGAGATTGGTGGGTGGTTCTGTAACGGCAGCCTTCCCTCTCTTCACGAGAAGAGAGAATGTAGCAGGGATCGGACCAACACGCAGCGTAGCCAGTGCTCAACATGTTTAATTACGACAAATAAACGTGAACACTTATAAAAACAAAATAACAAAAGTGGCAAACCAATACAGTCCTTTCTGGTGCAGACAAAACACAAAGACAGGAAACAACCACCCACAAAATCCCAACACAAAACAAGCCACCTATATATCGTTCTCAATCAGAGGCAGCTGTCAATCGTTGTCCATGATTGAGAATCATATATTAACTGAACAAAGCAGTTAACCCACTGTTCCTAGGCCGTCATTGAAAATATGAATTTGTTCTTAACTGTCTTGCCTAGTAAAATAAAGGTTGAAAAATAAATCAAATACTCAACAGTCTATATACCCTATCCCCTTCCTCTTCCTTCCCCCCTTTATCAAGAACTGCCCCTGCTTCTCAATACCCTTTCCCCTTACTCTCTTCCTGTTATTCCACATTCCCAACACGCCCTCTACCGAAGACCCCCTGCACCCCCCCTCCCCTGCGTTAGTGTCTGTGTATATGCATTTGTGTGTGTCTTTTGCCTCTGGTTTGTGTTCCGGTGGTGGTGACAGGGTCATAAATCACCATGCTGACTGGGTTATGTGTACTTTGCAGGAGTATTTATGCCCACCGTGTGTAAGCACTCTCAGCTATAATGAATTAGCATCCGTAAATAGACCACTCCAGACTTACACCAACAGCTAGCCTGGCGTCCGTTAGCTGCTCATGATTTTAGCCCTAGCTGCTAGCATAGCCAAGGAGTATGAGCAAGGAAAAGAGGGAAAGAGGGAGAAATGAAGAGAGGGAAGAAGAGAGAGAGAGACTGAATGATGATGGCAAAATATATGATTCAACATTATATATACCTCATCATATTGGATGGTAGCCTAGCGTTAATATATCCTGGACAGGGTGAGCAAGCGAAGGGGTAAATAGGGAGAAATAAAGAGGGAGAGAGAAATGAGGAATACAGTAAAGAGGGATGGGGGGATTGAAGGGGGGTTGAAGGGTGCTAGACATGGGTAGAGTGGTAAATAAAGAGAGGGAAGAGTAGAGAGAGGCAGAGAAATTGGGTGAGAAAGAGGAGGAGAGAAAAGGGAGAGAGGAAAGAGGGATGGTGTAATAATAAGGATGGTAATATAACGCTTGCTGACAGTGTTAGCAGACACGGCTACAGTATGCTGCCCTGCAGGCCAGCAATGCACAGTCCATATGAGTCCTGACGCAGATGACAAAATGGTCTATCACTCCCTGTCAGGTGGCCAGACAGTGGAAAGAGAGAGGGAGAGGGAGACATACTGTAGCGAGGACAAGGCAAGAGGTGAGGGAAGAGAAGAGGTAGAGGGAGAAGCAGAGGGTGAATAGAAGAGAGAGATGGAGAAGCAGAGGGTGAAGAGAAGAGAGAGAGGGAGAAGCAGAGGGTGAAGAGAAGTGAGAGAGGGAGAAGCAGAGGGTGAAGAGAAGTGAGAGAGGGAGAAGCAGAGGGTGAAGAGAAGTGAGAGAGGGAGAAGCAGAGGGTGAATAGAAGAGAGAGATGGAGAAGCAGAGGGTGAATAGAAGAGAGAGATGGAGAAGCAGAGGGTGAATAGAAGAGAGAGAGGGAGAAGCAGAGGGTGAAGAGAAGAGAGAGATGGAGAAGCAGAGGGTGAATAGAAGAGAGAGAGGGAGAAGCAGAGGGTGAAGAGAAGAGAGAGAGGGAGAAGCAGAGGGTGAAGAGAAGAGAGAGATGGAGAAGCAGAGGGTGAAGAGAAGAGAGAGAGGGAGAAGCAGAGGGTGAATAGAAGAGAGAGATGGAGAAGCAGAGGGTGAATAGAAGAGAGAGAGG
>NC_092111.1:28564707-28622207 GCF_045679555.1 Salvelinus alpinus | reverse complement strand
GTAGAGGGATAGAGATGGGGGATGGAGAGAGATGGAGCTAGGGAGAGGAGTAGAGGGATAGAGATGGAGGATGGAGAGAGAGAAGGAGCTAGAGAGAGAAGTAGAGGGATAGAGATGGGGGATGGAGAGAGAGATGGAGCTAGGGAGAGAGGTAGAGGGATAGAGATGGGGGATGGAGAGAGATATGGAGCTAGAGAGAGAGGTAGAGGGATAGAGATGGGGGATGGAGAGAGAGATGGAGCTAGGGAGAGAGGTAGAGGGATAGAGATGGGGGATGGAGAGAGAGATGGAGCTAGGGAGAGAGGTAGAGGGATAGAGATGGGGGATGGAGAGAGATATGGAGCTAGAGAGAGAGGTAGAGAGATAGAGATGGGGGATGGAGAGAGAGATGGAGCTAGAGAGAGAGGTAGAGGGATAGAGATGGGGGATGGAGAGAGAGATGGAGCTAGGGAGAGGAGTAGAGGGATAGAGATGGAGGATGGAGAGAGAGAAGGAGCTAGAGAGAGAAGTAGAGGGATAGAGATGGGGGATGGAGAGAGAGATGGAGCTAGGGAGAGAGGTAGAGGGATAGAGATGGGGGATGGAGAGAGATATGGAGCTAGAGAGAGAGGTAGAGGGATAGAGATGGGGGATGGAGGGAGATATGGAGCTAGAGAGAGAGGTAGAGGGATAGAGATGGGGGATGGAGAGAGAGATGGAGCTAGGGAGAGGAGTAGAGGGATAGAGATGGGGGATGGAGAGAGAGAAGGAGCTAGGGAGAGAAGTAGAGGGATAGAGATGGGGGATGGAGAGAGAGATGGAGCTAGGGAGAGAGGTAGAGGGATAGAGATGGGGGATGGAGAGAGAGATGGAGCTAGGGAGAGAAGTAGAGGGATAGAGATGGGGGATGGAGAGAGAGATGGAGCTAGGGAGAGAGGTAGAGGGATAGAGATGGGGATGGGGATGGAGAGAGAGATGGAGCTAGGGAGAGAGGTAGAGGGATAGAGATGGGGATGGAGAGAGAGATGGAGCTAGAGAAAGAGGTAGAGGGATAGAGATGGGGATGGAGAGAGAGATGGAGCTAGGGAGAGAAGTAGAGGGATAGAGATGGGGGATGGAGAGAGAGATGGAGCTAGGGAGAGAGGTAGAGGGATAGAGATGGGGATGGAGAGAGAGATGGAGCTAGAGAGAGAGGTAGAGGGATAGAGATGGGGGATGGAGAGAGAGATGGAGCTAGAGAGAGAGGTAGAGGGATAGAGATGGGGGATGGAGAGAGAGATGGAGCTAGGGAGAGAAGTAGAGGCATAGAGATGGGGGATGGAGAGAGAGAAGGAGCTAGGGAGTGAAGTAAAGGGAAAGAGATGGGGGATGTAGAGAGAGATGGAGCTAGGGAGAGAGGTAGAGGGATAGAGATGAGGATGGAGAGAGAGATGGAGCTAGAGAGAGAGGTAGAGGGATAGAGATGGGGGATGGAGAGAGAGATGGAGCTAGGGAGAGAGGTAGAGGGATAGAGATAGGGGATGGAGAGAGAGATGGAGCTAGGGAGAGAAGTAGAGGGATAGAGATGGGGATGGAGAGAGAGATGGAGCTAGAGAGAGAGGTAGAGGGATAGAGATGGGGGATGGAGAGAGAGATGGAGCTAGGGAGAGAGGTAGAGGGATAGAGATGGGGGATGGAGAGAGAGATGGAGCTAGAGAGAGAGGTAGAGGGATAGAGATGGGGGATGGTGAGAGAGATCGAGCTAGGGAGAGAGGTAGAGGGATAGAGATGGGGGATGGAGAGAGATATGGAGCTAGAGAGAGAGGTAGAGGGATAGAGATGGGGGATGGTGAGAGAGATGGAGCTAGGGAGAGAGGTAGAGGGATAGAGATGGAGGATGGAGAGAGAGGAGCTATGGAGAGAGGTAGAGGGATAGAGATGGGGGATGGAGAGAGAGATGGAGCTAGAGAGAGAGGTGGAGGGATAGAGATGGGGGATGGAGAGAGATGGAGCTAGGGAGAGGAGTAGAGGGATAGAGATGGAGGATGGAGAGAGAGAAGGAGCTAGGGAGAGAGGTAGAGGGATAGAGATGGGGGATGGAGAGAGATGGAGCTAGGGAGAGGAGTAGAGGGATAGAGATGGGGGATGGAGAGAGAGAAGGAGCTAGGGAGAGAGGTAGATGGATAGAGATGGGGGATGGAGAGAGAGACGGAGCTAGAGAGAGAAGTAGAGGGATAGAGATGGGGGATGGAGAGAGAGATGGAGCTAGGGAGAGGAGTAGAGGGATAGAGATGGGGGATGGAGAGAGAGATGGAGCTAGGGAGAGAGGTAGAGGGATAGAGATGGGGGATGGAGAGAGAGATGGAGCTAGGGAGAGAGGTAGAGGGATAGAGATGGGGGATGGAGAGAGATGGAGCTAGAGAGAGAGGTAGAGGGATAGAGATGGAGGATGGAGAGAGAGATGGAGCTAGAGAGAGAGGTAGAGGGATAGAGATGGGGGATGGAGAGAGAGATGTAGCTAGAGAGAGAGGTAGAGGGATAGAGATGGGGGATGGAGAGAGAGATGTAGCTAGAGAGAGAGGTAGAGGGATAAAGATGGAGGATAGCGCGAGGCAGGTTGAGGAGGTTTCGGCAGAAAGAAAGAGAGAGAGAAAGGAGAAAGACAGAGTCAGTCAGGTGTGTGATTCACAACTCCCTCCCATTCTCTTCCCTCCCCTTTCCCCCGACCTTCCTCTCTCCTCTTACCTCACCTCACTCTAATCGCCTCTCCTCCCTAAACCTTCCTCTCCCCTCTCCCCCTTCTCTGGCGGCACAGTGACATCTTGCTGCAGCAGGTGTTACCGTGACTACCGCCCTCTGTGGCACCACGGCAGAAATCAGAACTAACGTGGACAGGACCCGGGTGTGCAGGCCCTGAAATAGATTACACGGGGCGGTTAATGTGATTCTCAAGCGTTTCCCCCTGAAATGTAAGAGTGCCTTGGTGTTATTAATACACATGAGAGGGAATCAATATTCTCCCTCGGTGTCAGTTACTGTTCCCACTCTCTATCTCTCTGGCTCCGTTCATCCTGATCCTCTGCTGTCTATCTCTCATTCTCTGCTTTCTCTTTATTCTGTCCTTCTTTATCCCTCCTTTCCTTCTGACTCTCATTTTGTCTTTATCACTGCTTCTCTCTCTCTCTCATTTGCATATCATCTGTCCATGCCCCTCTCTATTCTCTCTTCGACCTCCCCGCCTGTCTCTCTCTTTCTCTCCCCCTCTCTCTCTCTCCCCTCTCTCTCTCTCTCCCTCTCTCTCTCTCCCCCCATCGCTCTCTCTCCCCCCTCTCTCCAGATGACACAGCAGGCCCACAATAACAAGATCTCCATAATTGTAGCGTAGCTGGAATACTGTGAGGCAGCACTCGGCTGTTGGTGTGTGGTCGTGGTGATTGGGTGCTGTAAAGGAAGCCATGCGTTTCGAGCAGCACAGGAGCGAGAGGAGCGCCACTTTAAATCAAGCACCTTTTAATCAGAGCACTCACACTAGAGGACATAAAGTTAACAAGCCAGTGAGGACCTCTCTGTGCCGGCATCTCAAATGGCCCCCTATTCCCTATATAGTGCACTTCTTTTGACCAGGACCATTTGGTACACAGCCTCTTGCTCCCCTCTCCCTCTGGAGAGCCATTCGGTTCAGGGGGGTGGAGTTTCCCGTCCCAGGTGGTGATGCAGCCTGACAGGATGCTCTCAATGGTGTGTCTGCAGAAGTTTGTGAGGGTCTTAGGGGCCGCATTTCTTCAGCCGACTGAGATTGTAGAGGTGCTGTTGTATCTTCTTCACCACGGTGTCGGTGTGGTGGGACCATTTCAGGTCCTCAGTGATATGTACGCCAAGGAACTTGAAGCTTTTGACCCTCTCCGCTGAGGCGTCTCTCTCTCTCTCTTTCACACACTTTCACTCTAAATAAGAGCGATTGTTATAATGAGATCGATTGAATATGTTCATCAGTAGCTCGATAAGGCTCTGAAAATCAGTCGTTCTACAAGGGTTTTTCACTAGTCTGGGTGGAAGAAACTGCTCATCTGGAGATATGCTCAACAGGTGACTACAAAGTGTGGGAGTGGGTATAGGCTGGTAATTACCATACATCAAAATACCCGTTGAGGGGAAGATGATGATTTATAGCACAATTAGTACAAGTGTCTTACAACTAATATAGCATAGCACACACTCACCCTAATGCATACTCACACACATCTACACACACACACACATAATACACACTCATCCTAATGCATACTCACACACATCTACACACACACACACATAACACACACTCACCCTAATGCATACTCACACACATCTACACACACACACACATAACACACACTCATCCTAATGCATACTCACACACATCTACACACACACACACATAACACACACTCATCCTAATCCATACTCAAATGCACACACACACACACACCTACACACACACACCTACACACACTCACCCTAATGCATACTCACACGCACACACACACACACACACACACACACACACACACACACACACACACACACACACACACACACACACACACACACACACACACACACACACACACACACACACACACACACACACACACACACACACACACACACACACACACACACACACACACACATTGTCTCTGTCAGTCTGTCAGTCTGTCTGTATGTCTATTAATCTACAGTATATGCTGTATCTGAGATCTCTATCAATATCTCTCCCTCTCATTCCCTGTTGAAGCATGCTCTCTTCTCCATCCCTCTTCTCCGTTGCTAGGTTACGTATCTGTAATGTATCTGTCTCTGTCCGTCCTCTCCCTCCCTCTCTCCCCCATCCCTCTCTTCTCTCTGGCTTAGCTCTGAGGTTTTTGGGCTATTGTTTCAGTGAGCCAGAGGAATGCCAACAGCTCTGTGATGTAGAGTGAATTCCAGGCAGGCATGGAGAGTAGGCCCCAGGGCCCAGCACGGACCGGCAAGGAGGACAGGCCCGAAGGAGCTGTCTCTGGACACTCCCCAGCCGGGCCTAATGGTGGTACTGTCAAACAAACTCAGTCTGGCGCTGAATAGCCTACTCACTTTGAAGTAACAGATACTTGCTAAAATATACTTGCTAAAATATACAAATATTGAAGAGTACTTACCTACATACTCAACATTTTTAACAGTAATAAGTAATTTTCAATCACTCACCTATTCACTCACTGACTTACACACACACACCTACACACACACACACACACACACACACACACACACACACACACACACACACACACACACACACACACACACACACACACACACACACACACACACACACACACACACACACACACACACACACACACACACACACACACACACACACACACACACACACACACACACACACACACACACACATTGTCTCTGCCACTTGGTTATAGTGTTAATTCTGTGTGGTTACAGGGTTTTAAAATATATATATTTCACCTTTATTTAACCAGGTAGGCTAGTTGAGAACAAGTTCTCATTTACAACTGCGACCTGGCCAAGATAATGCAAAGCAGTGCGACACAAACAACAACACAGAGTTACACATGGAATAAACAAGCGTACAGTCAATAACACAGTAGAAAAAAAGAAAGTCTATATACAGTGTGTGCAA
This sequence comes from Salvelinus alpinus, assembly GCF_045679555.1. Taxonomy (NCBI): domain Eukaryota; kingdom Metazoa; phylum Chordata; class Actinopteri; order Salmoniformes; family Salmonidae; genus Salvelinus; species Salvelinus alpinus. Next base: position 28,616,566 of record NC_092111.1, on the reverse strand, counting down.
ATGGCGGGAAGAGGTATGGCAATAAATAGGCCATAGTAGCAAGTAATTATAATTTAGCAAATTAACACTGGAGTGAAAGATGTGAGGATGATGATGTGCAAGTAGAAATACTGGTGTGCAAAAGAGCAGAAAAGTAAATAATAACAATATGGGGATGAGGTAGGTAGATTGGATGGGCTATTTACAGATGGGCTATGAACAGCTGCAGCGATCGGTTAGCTGCTCAGATAGCTGATGTTTAAAGTTAGTGAGGGAAATATAAGTCTCCAGCTTTAGCAATTTTTGCAATTCGTTCCAGTCACTGGCAGCAGAGAACTGGAAGGAAAGGCGGGCAAAGGAGGTGTTGGCTTTGGGGATGACCAGTGAAATATACCTGCTGGAACGCGTGCTACAACGGGTGTTGTTATCGTGACCAGTGAGCTGAGATAAGGCGGAGCTTTACCAAGCAAACAGAAACAACTAAAAGTTGAACAGTTCAGGCATTAAGGTTTTTTACACTCACTCTGGCGCTAATTTCAGATCCTTGTGGTCATTTTTCAAATCTCAAAACGGTCATTACTTGTAACACAGGCTGTCCAATGTTCAAAACATTGCATTGTGTATTCATATCTTGAAATAAACCACTTGCAGAATCATTGGTTCAAATAACTCATTTATCTTCAAATACTATAGGAACATTAATTTAGATCACCCACACACAAGATACCGATAGTTTCACTGTGTAGTTGTTCGTACAATAATTAAATATACAAAATATGTGATACATGTTTCATTATGGTACTACATCGCTGTAAAAGGACTAGTAGAGAGACTACAACAGAAACAGGGGAATCATTGAACAAAATCTGAAATGTGCTAATAAAATACAATAATTTAACAACACAGGTTTTTTTGAATCAAAGCAAAAATAATTAGCTACAATTCTTTTTTAAATTACAGTAAAACATCAACTGAAGTGTTCCTCACCTGGCTTACTGTAAAGAGCAAAACAAAGGATAAATGATTCTGTATTTCCCTCAACCCTGTCTTGTGGATTTGACCACAGGTTCTCATCCACATCACATTGGGTGTTTTCATTAGCCAAACATCTTGGGAAGAATCTTCTGGCATGGCGAATACAGGCCTGACACTGGTCTGCCGTGATGTCATTGCACGTGTCATCCATGGCCTGGAGAAGGGTGGCTTGTTCGTGAGGGCGCCTATCATATACCTTCCACCTCCATGTGGAGAAAAATTCCTCAATCGGGTTAAAGAAAGGAGAGTATGGGGGTAAGTACAGGGTGGAAAAATGTGGTTGGGCCTGAAACCATGCTTGCACCATTTGAGCATGGTGGAACCTGACATTATCCCACACAATGACATAGGTCATGACATCAGCTCTACAGACCTGATTTAGCTCATCAAGGAAGGTTTATTTTTTAAATTTAACTATGCAAGTCAATTAAGAACAAATTCTGGTTTACAACAACAGCCTAGGAACAGTGGGTCAACTGCCTTGTTCAGGGACAGAATGACACATTTCTACCTTGTCAGCTCAGGGATTCGATCAAGCAACCTTTAGGTTACTGGCCCAACGTTCTAACAACTAAGCTACCTGCCGCCCCGGGTGACAGATAGGTTACAGGTAGGATACAGGTAGGTTACAGGTAGGTGACAGGTAGGTGACAGGTAGGTGACAGGTAGGTGCCAGGTAGGTTACAGGTAGGTTAAAGGTAGATGACAGGTAGGTGACAGGTAGGTGACAGGTAGGTGACAGGTAGGTGACAGGTAGGTGCCAGGTAGGTTACAGGTAGGTTAAAGGTAGGTGACAGGTAGGTGACAGGTAGGTTACAGGTAGGTGACAGGTAGGTTACAGGTAGGTTACAGGTAGGTTACAGGTAGGTTAAAGGTAGGTGACAGGTAGGTGACAGGTAGGTGACAGGTAGGTTACAGGTAGGTTACAGGTAGATTACAGGTAGGTTACAGGTAGGTGACAGGTAGGTGACAGGTAAGTGACATGTAGGTTACAGGTAGGTTCACAGGTAGGTCACAGGTAGGTTACAGGTAGGTGACAGGTAGGTGACAGGTAGGTAGGTGACAGGTAGGTGACAGGTAGGTGACAGGTAGGCGACAGGTAGGCGCCAGGTAGGCGCCAGGTAGGTTACAGGTAGGTTACAGGTAGGTGACAGGTAGGTGACAGGCAGGTTACAGGTAGGTGACAGGTAGGTTACAGGTAGGTGACAGGTAGGTGACAGGTAGGTTACAGGTAGGTTACAGGTAGGTGACAGGTAGGTGACAAGTAGGTTACAGGTAGGTGACAGGTAGGTGACAGGTAGGTGACAGGTAGGTGACAGGTAGGCGACAGGTAGGTGACAGGTAGGTGACAGGTAGGTTACAGGTAGGTGCCAGGTAGGTGCCAGGTAGGTTACAGGTAGGTTACAGGTAGGTGACAGGTAGGTGACAGGTAGGTGCCAGGTAGGTGACAGGTAGGCGACAGGTAGGCGACAGGTAGGCGCCAGGTAGGTGACAGGTAGGTTACAGGTAGGTGACAGGTAGGTGACAGGCAGGTTACAGGTAGGTTACAGGTAGGTGACAGGTAGGTTACAGGTAGGTTACAGGTAGGTTACAGGTAGGTGACAGGTAGGTTGCAGGTAGGTGACAGGTAGGTTACAGGTAGGTGACAGGTAGGTGACAGGTAGGTGACAGGTAGGTGACAGGTAGGTGCCAGGTAGGTTACAGGTAGGTTACAGGTAGGTGCCAGGTAGGCTACAGGTAGGTTACAGGTAGGTTACAGGTAGGTGACAGGTAGGTTACAGGTAGGTTACAGGTAGGTTACAGGTAGGTGACAGGTAGGTTACAGGTAGGTGACAGGTAGGTTACAGGTAGGTGACAGGTAGGTGACAGGTAGGCGACGGGTAGGTGACAGGTAGGTGCCAGGTAGGTTACAGGTAGGATACAGGTAGGTGACAAGTAGGTTACAGGTAGGTTACAGGTAGGTTACAGGTAGGTTACAAGTAGGTTACAGGTAGGTTACAGGTAGGTTACAGGTTACAAGGAGAGCTGCATTATATGATCCACTACGAGGTCTGCATCCCACCATACCATCTTCCGATATAGCTGCACGCACACATGGTGATGTTGGCCCCACGTTGTCCAGGTACTTGGATGGTTGCCCGCTGGCCAATGAAATTCCGACCTCTCCTCCTTGTCTTGGCCAGGTTGAAGGCTGCCTCATTCAAAAAGAGATCACCCTCAAAAAGAGATCAGCCTCTAAAAATACATTTTGGAAAGAGAATTACTGATTACAATTTTTCACAACAATCTTGAAACTGAACATACCTGAACATGCTCAGTCCTCAGTTGCTTCACTCTGTCTGCATTGCTTTCAAAAGGCACATGGTATAGCTGTTTCAGAGACCCTGGTGCCTTTTCAGCAAATAGTCGGCAAACCTATGGCTTCCACATTGTTGAACATGTCGTCATTGTCTAAGATGTGCTGCCTAATTTCTGTAAGGGGAATATCATTTCTGTCCCGAACTAAAACGACCACAGCCCGACCTTGTTGGTCAGTCAGAATTTTGCCTCTGCCTCCCCTATTTGGCCTAGTCTCAAATCTGCAGGGAAAATTACAGTCACATCCCCTACTCTGTGATACACAGTGGCATGCAGTATACAGTCATTTGACAATTGAGAGTAGCCTAATGTTTAGTGCATGCTGAAGACTTACCGGGTCTCATTGCAGAACGTTCTGATGATTGAGACCACGGTTGAATTCTGTGGGCAAAACACCTTGTTAATGAGAGAGGTCAGAGGAGAATGTTCAGACTCATTCAAGCTAACAGAAAGGCCACAAATGCTCAAATAACAGCTGTTTAAACCAGTGGTGTGCAGAAGGGCATCTCTTAACGTGCAACACATCCATAGACAATGTAGTCCAATTGGTTCATGTTCCACGGTAATTGGTGTCAATGGATCTCATTATCCTGAAACTTTCATGATCTAAACATGGAATATTGTTTGTCAGTTTCCATAAAACTATGCATTAAGAGTAATGCAACAGTTACTTATCATTCTGATCAGTTGTATCATAGTTAGATCATTGTAATGAAATGAATAGACAGTCATCTCAGATGTAATGTGTGAATTGCATTTTGAAATGGTAATAATTTGATGTTAAGTTGTGTCATTTTGAACAGGTGATTTTAGTTCAATGAACAAAAATTATCTTAGCTTTATGTCTATTGTTCTCCAAGCAATTGGTAAAAGTGTTAGAGTTCTGAAAATTTTTCATTTTGATGATCGGTTGTGAGTTTTGTGTCTAGAGTTTAGAAAAACCACATCAAGGTTCTGAAATTAGCGCCAAAGTGATTGTAAAAAACTGTCCTTCCAAGTGGTTAAGGTTAGGGCTATGGTTTGGGGAAGGCTTAAAACAACAATTTTACTATTACCATCAGGAATCATCAGTATTAAATAGATTTTCTCAGCTTTCTAGAGCACTGTGACTTGCTGTAGTGCAGTGGTCTAAGCAGTGTGCTCCAGCTCCAAGGATTATGAGTTTGCGCCCAGTGCTGGGCAATCGTTTTGTGAGCACCAACAAAAGCATATGTCAACATTCTCAGAACCTTTTCAAACGTCCAAAATCAAAGTCTATTTCTAGTGATCAGCCAGGCTCTAGAGCTACTGCTGTTTCAGCTGATCGATGGATGCACCCGCTATGTGTGTATGTGTGTGTGTGCGGGTGTGTTTGTCTGTGCGTGTGTGCGTGTGTGTTTGTGTGTGTGTGTGCGCGTGCATGTGTGTGCGCGTTTATGCGTGTGTGTGCGCGTGTGTTTGTGTGTGCGCTACCAGATTAACAGCCGATGATCCATCCATGAGTCATTATCAATAACAGCATCAATACTTTAAATGCTAAACCAGGAAGCCGTTCCATTAACCTCACTCTTCTCTGTTAATGCATTTATTTTCAAAGACCGGAAAACGTGACCAATCGAAACAAGAATGCATTAGGACACATTTAGTCTGCTTATTTACAGGTGCATACACAGGTCAAAATGCTCAGCTGGTTCTTGACTACTTGTGAAAGATTGATGAGGGAGGAAAAATATAAACCTTCCTGCAGCTTTAAGAGCTTCTAATAGGCCTGGATGTAAGATGGCTGTGTGGGCGACGGTGGGTAGGCATTAGTCATGTCCTTTATTTTGTCCTTCCACTTGAACGTATGACTCATGTCCATTTTAGCCTTGGTTTTCATGTTGTCCTGTAAAGGAACTTTGAGTTTGAGAAAGAAAACTTATGTAAATACAAAAATCGTATAGTCATTGTTATTCAGCAAGCAATGAGCATGAAATATTGAAGCGACGGCGACAGTGTGAGTCGCTGGATCTTTCAACACTATATTTGGGTCACTCTATCAGGCAGATGGAAGGAAGCTCGGTCTAGTCTAGACAGTGTAATGTGTGTCTAGCTAATTCATCTGTTACACAGCCGATGGAGCGGGATGAGAGATGCATTGGAAACATGGAAGGAGTCTGACGGACGAGTCACAGACGAGTCTCAAGAAGTTCAGTATGTATACGTATTCGCGTATGATAACGAGTCACACAAGAAACTCAAGGCCCTACAAAGGCGCCTTGATGTACTGTACGTGTAGCTTTGCCGTTGTTACGTCGAATCCCAACCAATTCCCCCAGTCAGTTGTGATCTATTAACTGAAGCAGCGGATGGGAAAGGCTCTATTCCTGTCTTGCCGTGGGTTGGCTTGGCTTTGCTTGGCTTGGCGCGGAGTGGCTCTTCGAGTGGGATCAAATAATGTTTCCCTCCCCTGAAGGCGAGGCTTGGTCCCTATATGCACTGTTTCTTTTATCTCAAACCATTCTCCAGGCAGCCGAGGCGGAGACTTCTCGTCTTCCATGAAAGGAGGAATGAAAAAAGGGAGAGAAAGGAGAAGGAAGGAGATTGTGAAACGTATGTTCTCTGTATGCTATGTAAAGGGGTTCCAAAAGGGTTCTGTGGCTATCCTCAAGTAGAACCCTTTTTGGTTCCAGATACAACCATTTTTGGTTTCCGGGTAGAACTCTTTGGGGTTCCATGTAGAACCCCAAAAAGTTCCATGAAACCCCAAAAAGTTCTATCTGGAACCAAAATGGGTTCTTCAAAGGGTTCTCCTATTGGGACAGCCGAAGAACCCTTTTTGGTTCTAGATATAACTATTTTTGTGCAGTGTGTAGTGAGCGTGTACCATGCTTGTCTCACAAGGATTAATAGACTGGGGGTAGGAAGAAGAAGATGCAGATGAGATGAGAAACAGAGACAGAGATATAGTCATACAGAAAAGGGACAGAAAGAATGAGTGGTGAGTGAAATAATGCCCCATGAGAAAAAAGAGGGGGAGGGAACAAAGGAAAGTAATAGATGGGTTGAAAGGAAGGGTAAACGCATGTGTCATGAATATGGAAGTCACTAGTGTGTGTGTTTGAAACTTTCTATGTCTTCCCACAATCTGAGTCAAGCCTTAGCCCTGGAACTGTCATGTTAAAACAATCTGAGTCAAGCCTTAGCCCTGGGACTGTCATGTTAAAACAATCTGAGTCAAGCCTTAGCCCTGAAACTGTCATGTTAAAACAATCTGAGTCAAGCCTTAGCCCTGAAACTGTCATGTTAAAACAATCTGAGTCAAGCCTTAGCCCTGAAACTGTCATGTTAAAACAATCTGAGTCAAGCCTTAGCCCTGGAACTGTCATGTTAAAACAATCTGAGTCAAGCCTTAGCCCTGAAACTGTCATGTTAAAACAATCTGAGTCAAGCCCTAGCCCTGGGACTGTCATGTTAAAACAATCTGAGTCAAGCCTTAGCCCTGGAACTGTCATGTTAAAACAATCTGAGTCAAGCCTTAGCCCTGAAACTGTCATGTTAAAACAATCTGAGTCAAGCCTTAGCCCTGGGACTGTCATGTTAAAACAATCTGAGTCAAGCCTTAGCCCTGAAACTGTCATGTTAAAACAATCTGAGTCAAGCCTTAGCCCTGGAACTGTCATGTTAAAACAATCTGAGTCAAGCCTTAGCCCTGGAACTGTCATGTTAAAACAATCTGAGTCAAACCTTAGCCCTGGGACTGTCATGTTAAAACATTCTGAGTCAAGCCTTAGCCCTGGGACTGTCATGTTAAAACAATCTGAGTCAAGCCCTGGAACTGTCATGTTAAAACAATCTGAGTCAAGCCTTAGCCCTGGGACTGTCATGTTAAAACAATCTGAGTCAAGCCTTAGCCCTGGGACTGTCATGTTAAAACAATCTGAGTCAAGCCTTAGCCCTGGGACTGTCATGTTAAAACAATCTGAGTCAAGCCTTAGCCCTGGAACTGTCATGTTAAAACAATCTGAGTCAAGCCTTAGCCCTGGGACTGTCATGTTAAAACAATCTGAGTCAAGCCTTAGCCCTGGGACTGTCATGTTAAAACAATCTGAGTCAAGCCCTGGAACTGTCATGTTAAAACAATCTGAGTCAAGCCTTAGCCCTGGAACTGTCATGTTAAAACAATCTGAGTCAAGCCTTAGCCCTGGGACTGTCATGTTAAAACAATCTGAGTCAAGCCTTAGCCCTGGAACTGTCATGTTAAAACAATCTGAGTCAAGCCTTAGCCCTGGAACTGTCATGTTAAAACAATCTGAGTCAAGCCTTAGCCCTGAAACTGTCATGTTAAAACAATCTGAGTCAAGCCTTAGCCCTGGAACTGTCATGTTAAAAGAATCTGAGTCAAGCCTTAGCCCTGAAACTGTCATGTTAAAACAATCTGAGTCAAGCCTTAGCCCCGGAACTGTCATGTTAAAACAATCTGAGTCAAGCCCTGGGACTGTCATGTTAAAACAATCTGAGTCAAGCCTTAGCCCTGGAACTGTCATGTTAAAACAATCTGAGTCAAGCCTTAGCCCTGGGACTGTCATGTTAAAACAATCTGAGTCAAGCCTTAGCCCTGGAACTGTCATGTTAAAACAATCTGAGTCAAGCCTTAGCCCTGGGACTGTCATGTTAAAACAATCTGAGTCAAGCCTTAGCCCTGAAACTGTCATGTTAAAACAATCTGAGTCAAGCTTTAGCCCTGGAACTGTCATGTTAAAACAATCTCCTGCCTTTAGTTATTGCATATCATTGGAGAAGATCACAAGACCTTCTCTCATTGAAAAAGGTGTTTGACAGGTCTGTCTAGGGTAATATCTCCCACTCCTTTTATTTGGACAGTGGTCATACCCATGTAAGCACCTGCTGAGAATAACATCACACCAAGGTTGTAATTTCCAGTTCAATTGGATGTGAAAAAGCCTTAGCCATGGAGAAACCCACTGTGTGTGTGTGTGTGTGTGTGTGTGTGTGTGTGTGTGTGTGTGTGTGTGTGTGTGTGTGTGTGTGTGTGTGTGTGTGGGTGTGTGTGTGTGTGTGTGTGTGTGGGTGTGTGTGTGTGTGTGTGTGTGTGTGTGTGTGTGTGTGTGTGTGTGTGTGTGTGTGTGTGTGTGTGTGTGTGTGTGTGTGTGTGTGTGTGTGTGTGTGTGTGACAAATAACATGGAAGTGTGAAGTGGCTCATTTAGAGCTTTTACTTCTGGTCATCTGCCACCAGGCAGCTGGTACTGGAAAGCGATGGTGGATATGCTGTCTCATTACCCCAGCTACGAGGCACCTCCGCTGGAGAATATCACACCTTCTCACCCCTCCTTCTCAGACATCCATGGAAGGCGGGAAACACTTGACACTGTAGTGAAAGAGTCTGAGCAGTGCCAGAAGCAGTGACGTTGACTCTCCAATTACAGCACTTTAAAGCAGTCGTGCCAGTACCCCTTGTTAGGGTTACAAAATAATTGTCTGGATGGACAATTTGTGGTTCCTACAATGCTTGGGTGATGCTTGACATTAGCATAGACAAGAGGACACTAATGTAAGGCATATGGTCATGTGTTTGTTTGGAAGCAGGTGCATGTGTGATAGCTTGAGTGGAGTTCATCCCAGCTACTTTGAGTCCTTGAATCTCCCCCATGACACTGCTGCATTATGCCAAACACTCCAGAGCTCTTGGCAGCTCTTGGCAGGCTCCGCAACAAACCATTGTCTACAATCGCTCGCTCCAGTGCTTCGATGTTCACTCCAGTGCTCCGCTGGGGTCTCTGCAGTGGACCACTCTATGGTTCAGTGAGACTAGAATGTTGATGAAGCGCAACGGAAGCCTTTTCTGATAGACAGGGTTCCAATGCCATTGTGACAGGGCAGTTGCCCAGATTCAGTCACTCTCCCGTCCATGCCAATGCCAAGGGCTGGAGCCAACATTTAGAGTGTGCCATAGAGAGGCATTTAGGGGGGATCTGATCCATAATGTTATGGATGAGGTCAACTGAGATGTCTGGTCAGACTTCATGTAATAAGCTATTTACAATCACTGTTAAAATGCTTTAGGACTGTTATTAAATCTGTGACGGTCATGGAACTTTGGATGACGGTTATTGGTCAGCCAAATGACCGCAGTAGCCATTGTAATCATTTGAATAGCAAAAATAAACAAAAGATAAACAGTATATTATGACACACATAGTCTCCTCCGTTCTTGACTGCATGGCTGCAGAAAGGGGGGTGCTGCTACAACACCTTGCTTGTTTCAGCAAAGAGCAACAGTTTCATCACGCTGTAAAGAATCCATGTATCCTTGGAAAAACAGACTCAACTGCAAGAATGCCTAGCTGTCCCGTCTTCAGTCAACGGTCCGTAAACCCCCTCCCCCGCCAGTTATGGCGGCGTGTTATTTTATTTTCATGACAGTCTTCATCCATAATCCTTGGTTACATTCATTTCTAAGGCAAAATGTGCAGGGTGGTTTTCTTGGTAATACTGTCTTTCAGTCACCTGTGTCTAAAATGCATTTTTATTGCATTTATAGGCTGCATTTCAAAGTCGGAAAAGACACACCCTCGTCCACTTACCATCTCCTTATGCCCTTGGGGGAATCCCCGCGGCCATATTTGTCGTCGGTCCAAATGATTAGCCAAGCAAGGGAAGTTTGCAAAGTAAGCCCCTCACCCCTCGTTTTTAATGAAGTTTGCTAGTGTACAATTATGTTCACTTTGGGGCCTGAAACACCACATAATTCGATTCGCGATGATTCGCGATCCGCTAAGAAAAGTCAGCCAAAACTTAAAACCTCAATGTCAATATGGAGTCAACATACAAGTGTAAATAAAAAAACGAATGCAAATAAGTTACTAATGCACAAACACGTCTCGTAAAATTTATGATGTTTTCGTTTGATTTGCTTTGGAAATTGTAGAAAAAAGAAAAAAAAAATCTTCAGAAGTAGCTAGGCAGGCTAACGTTAGTTAGCTAATTAATTTTCTGTCTATCATACAGTAGGTGTATATTAATAATTATATAGTTAATGTAAGTAGACATGCAATTATAATTGACTGTAGCGCATATAAAGCACCCACAAGCTACCTACCGGTGATGAATTTCCGGGCGAGGGTGGTCCATTTTAAAATAATTCCTTCCTCCCTTGTCCCTTGCCCTGCAAGTGTAACTCATCAGACGTCATGATACGTCATCAGAAGTATTCACTGAATTTGAAGGCTGAGAGGATAGGGTGTGTGTTTTAAGTGTTTGGACTGCAGCCATGTCACCCTATAATGCATTGTAAGACTAGAGCACAATTTCAAGACAAGTAGTTTGAACGAAATCACACAAGTTTTCATCTGACCTTAAGTAACTCTACGACTAAGTCCCTCTCTTCTCCTCTCCTCCCTATCCATTCATCCATCCATCCATCACCTTCGTTCTGTGTATTTCTCTGCTAGAGCAGTGTCGAGGCAGAGCCTAGGGGAATGAAACATCTGCCGGCCACAGAACGGGGAGTTTCAGGACAGGGAAACATGACACCAGCATCAAGCCAATGGATTTTCCCTGTTTTCTTTCCCTTGGTCTGACTCTGCCTACATCAAATTGTCTCTGTTCTTGCCTCTCAATGTCATTTAGTCCTGTCCCATAGAGAGATATAGCACAGCTGGACTGGATCTCTGTTTCTCTTCTCTCCTTGCTTTCTCACTTTTTACTCTCACTTCTTTCTCCCGCTTTGATTTTCTTTTTTTCTCTCTTGACCTTTTTGTCGTTGCCATTTTCATGTCCGTCTTTCTCTCTGTCATCATGTCCGTCTTTCTCTCTGTCACCTCCTACTCCTCTTTCCCTCTTTCCCGAACTATCCCTTCCTGTGTGAATGCAAATCTCAGTGGCTTCTCCCTGGGTGACTTAACACGTCAGGGGTCAGTTAATTACCCACAAGCCTCTGGGAGAACTTGTGATGGGAGTTCAAAGCGTTTGCTCTCAGAAATAGGAAATGGATCAATAAAGTATTCAATGGAGTATGGATCAATGTCTCCCTTCTCTGTCACTCTCGCTCTCTCCCTCTCTCTCCGTATCCTATTCTTATTCACTTTCTCTTTGATCTCTCCTTCACGTTTCCGTTTAGTCCTCCTTTTAGTCATTCCACTTGTTTCCTCTCTACCTCTCAGAGTGGCCTCTCCTGAGGTGATGTATGGCCGCCCCGTGGGCGGACCCGTCTGCGCTCTCACTTAATTACCCACAAGCCTCTGGGAGCAGGCGGTGGGTGTATGAGGCGTGTGCACTGTGTTTAATGCTCTCACTCGGCTCAGTAGCGCTGCACCAACACAAGTCCACAGAGTGTCCCTGAACAACACTATTTAACAAACTTCTTGTTGCACTTTGTTTGTTGTCACTTGTTCTAGCCTGGTCCCAGATTTGTTTCTAGCTCGGTCCCAGATTGTTTCTAGCTCGGTCCCAGATTGTTTCTAGCCTCATCCCAGATCTACTTCTCGCTTGGTCCCAGATTGTTTCTAGCCTGTTCCCAGATCTGTTTCTAGCTCGGTCCCAGATTGTTTCTAGCCTGGTCCCAGATTGTTTCTAGCCTGTTCCCAGATCTGTTTCTAGCTCGGTCCCAGATTGTTTCTAGCCTGGTCCCAGATCTGTTTCTAGCTCGGTCTCAGATCTGTTTCTAGCCTGGTCCCAGATATTTTTCTGCTATCTTGCCAACTCCAATATTTGGCATGACAATTCTTTAAAGTGCATATCCACCACCCTAACTCTGACTTGAATCTCATGCTCAGTATACAGTACTTTCATTGAAATAAACTCCATTCAGTGAAGTGGATTGCATTTACTGAAATGCATTGCCTTGTGTGTGATGATGTTGTGGACCACGAACTACAGCATATCAGTCAGTACCCGGCCCTGACAAGAGAGCATAACACACACTGGTATCCAGGCTACAGTAGTTCTCTGACAAGAGAGCATAACACACACTGGTATCCAGGCTACAGTAGTTCTCTGACAAGAGAGCAGAACACACACTGGTATCCAGGCCAGCGGCAGATTTAGGCATGGGCGACACGGGCAGCCACCCGGGGTGGCATCTTGCCGGGGTAGGCATGGGGCGCCCATACCTAAAAAATTGGAAAGGTGACATTTGCGCGATCTGTTTTCTATTGCTCATTTACACGTCATGTCAATGATATCATGTCCCCGTGTGGGTCTGTGGGTCAATTATCCTTGTCGGAGTGGGCACCCTGATTCTAGTTTGTGAGCTAGACAGACTACTGCCTGGGAAGGTCTCCCACTCAGAAGTACGAGATGGGGAGGGGGGCGGGGGTAGGTTGACCTCAGGTCTCCCCACTGGAAGCCAGAGGTAGGGGGAGCGGGGGAATCTATCAAATAGCGCACCTCAGGCCTCCCGGGTGGTGCAGTGGTCTAGGGCACTGCATCGCAGCGCTAGCTGTGCCACCAGAGTCTCTGGGTTCGTGCCCAGGCTCTGTCGCAGCCGGCCGCGACCGGGAGGTCCGTGGGGCGACGCACAATTGGCCTAGCATCGTCCGGGTTAGGGAGGGTTTGGCCGGTAGGGATATCCTTGTCTCATCGCGCTCCAGCGACTCCTGTGGCGGGCCGGGCGCAGTGCGCGCTAACCAAGGGGGGCGGGTGCACGGTGTTTCCTCAGACACATTGGTGCGGCTGGCTTCCGGGTTGGAGGCGCGCTGTGTTAAGAAGCAGTGCGGACGCATGACTTTCGACCTTCGTCTCTCCCGAGCCCGTACGGGAGTTGTAGCGATGAGACAAGATAGTAATTACTAGCGATTGGATACCACGAAGATTGGGGAGAAAAGGGGGTAAAAAAAAATAAAAAAAATAAATAAAATAGCGCACCTCTAAATTTGTACAGTACTAATGCAATTAGTAAAATCAGTCACACTACGAGATGCTACCAAATAAACCACAATTCATTCATAATACTGTGAACATATAGTTTCACAGACATATTGTTGCATTTTTTTCTGGTTTGTGCGAAATGGTTAAGAACAATATGAAACCAGTCTGCACACCACCAAGGTGATTTGGTTTAGTCTTGACTCTTGGTTGACAGTGTTGGGGGATGGGTAATGTAGTCTTGACTCTTAGTTGACAGTGTTGGGGGATGGGTAATGTAGTCTTGACTCTTGGTTGACAGTGTTGGGGGATGGGTAATGTAGTCTTGACTCTTAGTTGACAGTGTTGGGGGATGGGTAATGTAGTCTTGACTCATGGTTGACAGTGTTGGGGGATGGATAATGTAGTCTTGACTCTTGGTTGACAGTGTTGGGGGATGGGTAATGTAGTCTTGACTCTTAGTTGACAGTGTTGGGGGATGGGTAATGTAGTCTTGACTCTTAGTTGACAGTGTTGGGGGATGGGTAATGTAGTCTTGACTCATGGTTGACAGTGTTGGGGATGGGTAATGAAGTCTTGACTCTTGGTTGACAGTGTTGGGGATGGGTAATGTAGTCTTGACTCGTGGTTGACAGTGTTAGGGGGATGGGTAATGTAGTCTTGACTCTTGGTTGACAGTGTTGGGGGATGGGTAATGTATTGCACTCGATTGCCAAATCAACACACATGGATAAGAAAAGGTCTAAGCCATCAGGTGCCCAGTGTCATCTCTTTATGAGTATAATATTATGTATGTAATGAAATTGGCTAGTATAACACTTATGTTTGTTAGCCTATATTGCTATGTTGCTTGCTATGCTATTACACATAGGGCGACAATGTTCCGTTTTCTGTCCAACTAGCTTACATAACATTGGATATAATTCCACACAGTTTCATCATAATGTGTGTAGCCTGCAGCAAAACGATTGCTACCTAACTAGCACATTATTGATTTGGTTAACTTTCATTGAGGTGACATCATAAAGGTATTCTGTGATTGTATTGACTAGGTCCTAAGGGGAACTTCCAATGCTGTAGGCTAACTTAAAAGACGTCTATATTATGCTGATATATTGCATCTTTTGTGATATATTGAGTCTTTTGGGGTGTTCTATGCCTAGAATTAGCCAAGGAGGTTGGATGGTTCATTTCAAATCAAATCACATTTTATTTGTCACATGCGTCAATGTGGAGTCTATATACAGGGGGTACCGGTACAGAGTCAATGTGGAGTCTATATACAGGAGGTACCGGTACAGAGTCAATGTGGAGTATATATACAGGGGGTACCGGTACAGAGTCAATGTGGAGGCTATATACAGGGGGTACCGGTACAGAGTCAATGTGGAGTCTATATACAGGGGGTACCGGTACAGAGTCAATGTGGAGTCTATATACAGGGGATACCGGTACAGAGTCAATGTGGAGTCTATATACAGGGGGTACCGGTACAGAGTCAATGTGGAGTCTATATACAGGGGGTACCGGTACAGAGTCAATGTGGAGTCTATATACAGGGGGTACCAGTACAGAGTCAATGTGGAGTCTATATACAGTGGGTATCGGTACAGAGTCAATGTGGAGTCTATATACAGGGGGTACTGGTACAGAGTCAATGTGGAGTCTATATACGGGGGGTACTGGTACAGAGTCAATGTGGAGTCTATATACAGGGGGTACCGGTACAGAGTCAATGTGGAGTCTATATACAGGGGATACCGGTACAGAGTCAATGTGGAGTCTATATACAGGGGGTACCGGTACAGAGTCAATGTGGAGTCTATATACAGGGGGAACCAGTACAGAGTCAATGTGGAGTCTATATACAGGGGGTACCGGTACAGAGTCAATGTGGAGTCTATATACAGGGGGTACCGGTACAGAGTCAATGTGTCAATGAGCGGGGGCACCGGTGTCCAGGTATTTTATATAATTATGTACATGCAGGTAGGGTTGTCAAATTGGATATGCATAGATAATAACAGAGAGCAAGGGGTAGAAGCTGTTTAGAAGCCTCTTGGACCTAGACTTGGCGCTCTGGTACCGCTTTCAGTACGGTAGCAGAGAGAACAGTCTATGACTAGAGTGGCTGGAGTCTTTGACGATTTTTAGGGCCTTCCTCTGACACTGCCTGGTATAGAGGTCCTGGATGGCAGAAAGCTTGGCCCCGGTGATGTACTGGGCAATACACACTACCCTCTGTAGTGCCTTGCAGTCGGAGGCCGAGCAGTTACTATACCAGGCAGGATGCAACTCGTCAGGATGCTCTCGATGGTGCAGCTGTAAAATCTTTTGAGGATCTGAGGACCCATGACAAATCTTTTCAGTCTCCTGAGGGGGAATTGGTTTTGTCGTGCCCTCGACTGTCTTGGTATGCTGTCTTGGTGTGCTTGGACCATTTTAGTTTGTTGTTGATGTGGACGCCAAGGAACTTGAAGCTCTCAACCTGCTCCACTACAGCCCCGTCGATATGAATGGGGGCGTACTCGGTCCTCTTTTTCCTGTAGTCCACAATCATCTCCTTTGTCTTGATCATGCTGAGGGAGAGGTTGTTGTCCTTGCACCACATGGTCAGGTCTCTGACCTCCTCCCTATAGGCTCTCATCATTGTCGGTGATCAGGCCTACCACTGTTGTGTCATCAGGAAACGTAATGATGGTGTTGGAGTTGTGCCTGGCCGTGCAGTCATGAGTGAACAGGGAGTACAGGAGGGGACTGAGCATGCATCCCTGAGGGGCCCCCGTGTTGAGGATCAGCGTGGCGGATGTGTTGTTACCTACCCTTACCACTTGGGGGTGGCCCGTCAGGAATTCCAGGATCCAGTTGCAGAGGGAGCTGTTTAGTCCCAGGGTCCTTAGCTTAGTGATGAGCTTAGAGGGCACTATGGTATTGAACGCTGAGCTGTAGTCAATGAATAGCATTCTCACATAGGAGTTCCTTTTGTCCAGATGGGAAAGGGCAGTGTGGAGTGCAATAGAGATTGCATCATCTGTGTATCTGTTGGTGCGGTATGCAAATTGGAGTGGGTCTAGGGTTTCTGGGATAATGGTGTTGATGTGAGCCATGACCAGATTTTCAAAGCATTTCATGGCTACAGACGTGAGTGCTATGGGTCGGTAGTCATTGGTGGTCTGCTTGAAACATGTTGGTATTACAGACTCAGACAGGGAGAGGTTGAAAATGTCAGTGAAGATACTTGCCAGCTGGTCAGCGCATGCTCGGAGTACACGTCCTGGTAATCCGTCTGGCACAGCGGCCTTGTGAATGTTGACCTGTTTAAAGGTCTTATTCACATCGGCTGTGGAGACCGTTATCACACAGTCATCTTGAACAGTTGGTGCTCTCATGCATGTTTCAGTGTTACTTGCCTCGAAGTGAGCATAGAAGTTATTTAGCTCGTCTGGTAGGCTTGTGTCACTGGGCAGCTCTCGGCTGTGCTTCCTTTGTAGTCTGTAATAGTTTGCAAGCCCTGCCACATCCGACAAGTGTCGGAGCCGGTGTACTACGATTCGATCTTAGTCCTGTATTGATGCTTTGCCTATTTGATGGTTCGTTGGAGGGCATAGCGGGATTTCTTATAAGCTTCCAGGTTAGAGTCGCGCTACTTGAAAGCGGCAGCTCTACCCTTTAGCTCAGTGCGAATGTTGCCTGTAATCTATGGCTTCTGGTTGGAGTATGTACATACAGTCACTGTGGGGACGACGTCCTCGATGCACTTATTGATTTGGTTCCTATTCTGAAAGTTTGATAAATTGTGCGTAATGCTATGCATATTTAATTGTGCAACAAATGTATTTAGGGTGTCAGACTCATATACTGTATTTCAATGCAAATTCAGGGGCACTTTAGAAATATTTTGGAGCACCCTCTGGCACTGGCCAGGATGAGGAGTCCTCTACCTCCTCAGTCACACAGGCCTCTTCAGGAATTATCTCGGAGCCTCAGGATGAGGAGCCATCCACCTCTTAGCCACACAGGTGTCGTCACAAATGTTGTCTGAGCCTGAGGATGACGATGAAGACCCATTTGCTTCCACTTCACCCCAGCAGGATTCTTCAGGTGTGTTTGTGCGCACATGCACGTGTGTGTGGGTACACGCAAATGTGTTTATGTGTGCATCCCTGTATAACATAAACTAAATAAATAATTTCCTTTTTGCAAAGTTTTGAGTTTCCATATTGTAGGTAACAATGATGATTTTATTATTACTGAGTATGTATGTGGGATGTTCCACCACTATAAATGCTGTGAATAACATGTGTAAACGAATGCCCATGTGCTCTCCATTAGAAATGCCTGTAGCAGCATCCCCACCAAACCCTGCGGCTGAGGATGAACCACTGTCTACAGACCCTGCTGACTGGCCTTCAGTTCTGACTGACAGAATCGGACACAACTAGTTTGCAGAGGACTGTCATGACGTTGGCCTGGGGGTAGGTTTATGACAGTCATAAATACCTCTTTCCCCCCTCCCCCGTTCCTCTTCCCTACTGATGTGACATTAGAAAGCCCTTTTGGTTAACATAGAGATTCTGGGAACATCAGAAGTTGGGGGGAAATTAACTATATTCTGGTAATCCGACCAACTGAACATATGCGGTGGTACTTAAGGTATATTATGTCAGTCCGGTTGCCCTCTGACACATTCTCATCAATGATAGAATGACATAAACTCTACTGTGGAAAGTCTAAACATCAGAGGTATCGGATTCACATGGAATTGTTGTTTAATTCAAATGTTTGAATATGAAATTATTTGTGAAGAGATTAAATGTAATTTTAGCCTCCAAATGAGAGATTTACGTTTTCATAAGTTTGGCCTCTGCTCAACCAGTGGCCCGCCCCTGTGAAGAGACATGGGTTACAAACTTTTCAGACACACCCCTCTCCCTCCACTATATAAAGCCATTGACAAAAATATAACTTCCTGTTCCGGGTACATTAGGATGACGATCCGATGTCAGAATGGTTCAGATAATAACTACAGAACTAAGCCAACATCAGCATGGACTTTGGTTGTAAATGGTATGAACTTTGAACTCGTATTCACTACAGAAGTGATACCTCCTAGCCGTTGAGTTAGCAACAGCTGCTACAAACGCAGGTTAGGAAGGACAGTCAGAGTATCCCGTCTACTACAAAACGACGTTACTACCACATATCCAGTGACCACCAGAGACATTCTTCAAAGGACAGAGGACTCGGGTTGGCGATACGGTCTTCCATCTACCACCAACCTACTGAAGCGCAGCTCAGAGTAAATATTTATTGCATTTTCCTTTTCCAAATGGGCGGTAATTTAGAATGCATAAGATACTGTATTTAGGATAGCACAGCTTCGCCTCTGTCCCAGTCTCCCGCTCTTTCACTAAAACTCAGCCCCTTCCCTTTGTGTAACAATCTGTCATATCTATTCCGCCCGCTAGGGACGTTTTCCTTTATGACGGCAATTTGTAATCAAGTTATGATTTAATTGTGTATGTGTGATTCTGTGTGATTAGTTAGGTATTTAGTAAATAAATAATTAAACCCAATTTTGTATTGCTGATTCAACTTGTTAGCCAGGATTCTTGTAGATAAACAAGCATTTACAACTTTCAGATGAGACTGAAGTAAGATGACGATAGACGTTGACTGCTATTGACGTAAAATATTACTAAATCTTTAAGAGTTTATTCGGAAGATAACAGCTCTATAAATATTATTTCGTGGTGTCCCTCTCTAGTTAATTACATTTACATGATTAGTTCAATCAGGTAATATTAATTACGGAGAAATTATTTTATAGAATAGTATGTCATAGCAATTAATCTGGCATAGCCAAAGACACGACAGGACCAAGTGAGGTACCACCTAACTTTGTTTTCCCAAGGAATGAGTGTGATGGAAGAAGTTGCCACCATCACTATTTCAGGAAGACCTTGGTGAAAAATCCCTAGAAGTTGGTTGGTGTATTCTGAAATATATCTGCTTCTGCTGCAAACTCTTTTCTAAGAAGAAAGTTCATTTAGCAAACTCAGGACTGACAGACTGGAAACTTGCAAGTTCTTTGCTGACTTCACACGGCAGCAGTTCAGAACACCAAAACTGAATGAAAACATGGAAAGAACTGGCAATGAGGATCAAAAAAGGGGAAACAATTGATAAGCGTGAGCTGGCACTTACGGAGGGTGAGAGGGAAAGATGGAGAGAGGTGTTGACATGTCTGACTGCTATTGTGCAGTCTGGCAATGACAAATCTGGCACTAAGGGGACACACAGAAACACTGTCCTCTCCATCAAATGAAAGAGGTTGAACTGATGGCACAATTTGATCCAGTCATGAAAGAGCACCTTAACCGAGTCCATCAAGGGACCTCAAGTCGCACATCCAGCTACCTTGGCCATCAAATACAGAATGAACTCATTGATTTCTTGAGCAGCAAGGTCATTTCAATAATGGTGAGTGACATCAAGCTGGCAAAATGATTCTCTATCATTCTAGATTAACCTCAGATGTCAGCCACTGAACAGTTTATCATTTTATGGGGTTTTGGAGGTAGAGGAGTCCACAGGCCAACATTAGGCATCCCTGATTCTCATCAGATTAGAGGAGCTAAATATTCATTTTGAGGACTGCAGAGGACAGTCTTATGATGAAGGGGAAACATGAGACGGAAAAGGTGTCCAAGCCAGACTCCTGGAAATGAATCCAAGAGCTCTATTTGTGCTATGTGGGGCTCACACATTGAACCTGGTTGTGGCTGATGCTGCTAAAAGTTCTGTCGATGCCACAGGTTACTTTGGCATCTTACACAAACTCTACACCTTGTTCTCAGCCTCCACACAGCGATGGGCCATCCTGAAAAAACATGTGGACATCACTTTGAAGATGTGGACTGAGACAAGGTGGGAGAGTAAAGTTAAGAGTGTCGAGCCACTGAGGTATCAGGCAGCAGCGGTGAGAGAGGCACTGATTGAGGTGAGGGATCAAACCAAAGACCCTGTGATAAAGATTGAAGCACAGTCCTTGTCAGAGGAGGTGGGATCATACCGCTTCAGCATCTGTACAGTGGCGTGGCATCAGATCTTGAGACAGATCCAACATGTGAGTAAGCTGATGCAGTCTCCCAGTATGCATGTGGATGTTGCAGTCAGTCTTCTCAGTCAGTCTTCTCAGTCAGTCTTCTCAGTCAGTCTTCTCAGTCAGTCTTCTCAGTCAGTCTTCTCAGTCAGTCTTCTCAGTCAGTCTTCTCAGTCAGTCTTCTCAGTCAGTCTTCTCAGTCAGTCTTCTCAGTCAGTCTTCTCAGTCAGTCTTCTCAGTCAGTCTTCTCAGTCAGTCTTCTCAGTCAGTCTTCTCAGTCAGTCTTCTCAGTCAGTCTTCTCAGAAAGACAGAGAGAGACACCGTTGCTCTAGAGCTCACACAAAACTATACATACCTCAGCCTAAACATCAGTGCCACAGGTAACTTCCACAAAGCTGTGAAAGATCTGAGAGACAAGGCAAGAAAGGCCATTTATTCCATCAAAAGGAACATAAAATTTGACATACCAATTAGGATCTGGCAAAAAACACAGAACCCATTGCCGTTTATGGTTGTGAGGTCTGGGGTCCGCTCACCAACCAAGAATTCACAAAATTGGTCAAACACCAAATTCTGCATGCAGAATTCAGAAAAAATATCCTCTGTGTACAACGTAAAACATCAAATAATGCATGCAGAGCAGAATTAGGCCAATACCCACTAATGATCAAAATCCAAAAAAGAGCTGTTAAATTCTTCAACCACCTAAAAGGAAGCGATTCCCAAACCTTCCTTAACAAAGCCATCACCTACAAAGAGATGAACCTGGAGAAGAGTCCCCTAAGCAAGCTGGTCCTGGGGCTCTGTTCACAAACACAAACAGACCCCACAGAGCCCCAGGACAGCAACACAACTAGACCCAACCAAATCATAAGAAAACAAAAAGATAATTAAGATAATAACACATTGGAAAGAATTAACAAAAAAACAGAGCTAACTAGAATGCTATTTGGCCCTAAACAGAGTGCACAGTGGCAGAATACCTGACCACTCTGACTGACCCAAAATTAAGGAAAGCTTTGACTATGTATAGACTCAGTGAGCATAGCCTTGCTATTGAGAAAGGTCGCCGTAGGCAGACCTGGCTCTCAACAGCAGACAGGCTATGTGAACACTGCCCAAAAAATCAGGTGGAAACTGAGCTGCACTTCCTAACCTCCTGCCAAATCGATGACCATATTAGAGACACATATTTCCGTCAGATTACACAGACCCACAAAGAATTCGAAGGCAAACCCAATTTTTATAAACACCCATATCTACTGGGTGAAATATCACAGTGTGCCATCACAGCATGTCACGATCGTGTTGACGTGAAAGAGAGGACCAAGGCGCAACATGACTTGAATACATCTTCTTTAATTATAACGACGAAGATGAACACGTACCACTTAACACACTAACCAAACAACAAACGATCGTGAAACCTAAAACGCAAGTGCACACACACACTACTTACGTCGACATGTACAATGACCCACAAACAGCTAAAAGCCTATGGCAGCCTTAAATATGGCTCCCAATTAGAGACAACAGAAATCAGCTGTCTCTAATTGAGAACCCATTCCGGCCACCATAGACTTTCCTAGTAAACTACACACCCATAGACACAGCTAGATACATACACTCAACACAAAACCATAAACTACAACCAACACCCCCTCTACCATATAATACCCCAAAATACACACATACCCCATGTCACACCCTGACCTAACTAAAATAATAAATAAAACAAATAATACTAAGGCCAGGGCGTGACACAGCAGCAGGATTTGTGACCTGTTGCCGCAAGAAAAGGGCAACCAGTGAAGAACAAACACCATTGTAAATTCAACCCATATTTATGTTTATTTATTTTCCCTTTTGTACTTTAACCATTTGCACATCTCTTCAACACTGTATATATACATCATATGACATTTTAAACATCTTTATTCTTTTGGAACTTCTGTGATTGTAATGTTTACTGTTTATTTTTATTGTTTATTTCACTTTTGTATATTATCTACTTCACTTGCTTTGGCAATGTTAACATATGTTTCCCATGTCAATAAACCACCTTGAATTGAATTGAGAGGTCTCAGCAACTACAGGGCAACAGGCTTTATGACTGCACAAATGTCAGCCAAGGATATTTGCGAGGGTATGAATGTAGAGGCCGTTCTTCAACGAAAAGGCTGAGGTCCACAAAGCTGCACTTTTCATACAAATCATTTGATGAGCCTTTGAGTGATGGCCTGAAGAAGCCGGAGGTGACATTGTTCAGTGTCGTTGTTGATGCTGCAACCTCAGACCTTCAGGAAAGATTTTCCACATTGGAAGATGTAGGAGAGAAGTTTGTAGTGCTGTCAACCTTCCAACGTCTCTCAAATGAGGAGCTGATAGGACAATGTGAGGCCCTTAGTATGACACTGCACTATAAAGAACACTCAGACTTGGATGGCAGAGAGCTTGCACAGGAACTGAAGAACTTGCCTGACTTACCATCGAAGACCATGACCCTGCTTGAGGTGTTGATATTTATACACGAAGGGGAGCTCTCAGAAATGTATCCAAATTTGTGGACTGCTCTCAGAATTTGTCTCACTCTTCCAGTGACCGTAGCTGAAGCAGAGAGGAGCTTTCAAAGCAGAAGCTCATCAGATCCTACCTGAGGTCCACCATGTCACAGGAACGCCTTAGTGGCCTTGCCATCATCAGTATTAACCATGCAATTGCTGGGCAGATTTCTTATGATGATGTAATTGATGACTTTGCATCAAGGAAGGCAAGAAAGGACAGGGTTTAGATGGCAGTTAGTGCAGTTTGTGTTTCTTGTTTGATGTGCAATTGAGTAATAATCAGGTTCTCTTCTTTATAAGTGTGTTATTCTATTTGTGTATTTGTGTGATATAGGATTTGTGCAATTTAGTTTTATTAGTTTGTTTCTTGTTAGCAATAGGGTAATAGTGTAATAATTTTATTCTCTTTTTTATTTGTATTTATATACTACAATTTGTTTCTATTTGTCTTTTTTACTTATTTTTGATATTTATGAGTCTTATTTTTGTATATATTTTTATATTTATATAGTTTTAAATGTTATGATTATTTATTTGTGTTGTTCCAAATGTTAGAATAAAAATGACAGTTAGAACCGCCACTGATCCAGTTTCCAGTAGTTCTCTGACAAGAGAGCATAACACACATTTGTATCCCGGCTACAGTAGTTCTCTGACAAGAGAGCAGAACACACACTTGTATCCCGGCTACAGTAGTTCTCTGACAAGAGAGCAGAACACACACTTGTATCCCGGCTACAGTAGTTCTCTGACAAGAGAGCAGAACACACACTTGTATCCCGGCTACAGTAGTTCTCTGACAAGGGCCCAAACCACCAGGTATCAACATGACACACTTGAATCAATTTGAAAATTTATTTTCATATAAAAAAGACACTCTATGAAAACAGAGGACTACTTTGTACAATCTTATGTATAAAAAACATGAATGTGGGAGGAAAAGGAAGGAGTGACTTTCTTTTGTAACACCAGTGGGAGAGCTGTGATGGTTGTATGAGAAGCTAGGTCAACATCTCAAGCATGGTAGGTTGGAGGGTAACCTCTGTAGTCCAATATCAAAGTTTCTGTTTCTTGCACCTATCAAACTCTCATGTATCTAGAGTTTACTAAATGTATCATATTCTTGCATCAAACCACACACTCTGGAGATACATTTCAAACATACTGCTTTCAATACCTCATCTGTGCAATTCACTAAATCTTTACAGGATTTACGGTTATGAAGTTTAATGATTGAAGTTCTCATTGACAGATTGTATAGTCATAGTCTGAAACTTTTCAAAAGCCCATGAAAAAACAAACTAACACAACACATCGCTTTAGAGGTAGAGAAGTTCTCTTCTGTATTAATCAGATGGGTTTTCTGGTAGAACAGATCAGAGGTGATCACCAAGGAAGTGGACACTGATTGATGGAATGAAACAGATTTAGGAACAGTCACACGATCATGGACCAATTTAAACACTAGTTATCTTGAGGATCTGTAGAAGTTTGTCAATTCAGGAAGTTGCATCCCCACTCTCTCACTTACCTGTCTCTCTAGTGTGGTATTTATCAACCTGGTTCTGGCATTTGGGATTAAGATTAGGATAGAACAAGGATTAGGACACCATCAGCCGTTCCTCTGTGTGAGAGAACTAAGGTGATTCTACAGTCTCATGAGTACCTATCATAAACTTTCCCTTCACAGTTGTATGATGAGTCAGAGATAAGTAGCCATTAGAAAATGATTTTGGATCAGTTTACCCTGCCTACATTCCCAACCCAAACCATTAGGGAGGGGTAATGCAAAACTGACCTTAGATCAGCGTCTGGGGCGACTTCGTCCTGCTAGAGCTGCACATCAGCTGATTAGCGGTAAAGGTTGGAGAGGCAGGCTCTCTTGTCTTGCCATCTGCGTGTGTGTTCCATGCTGTACCATTAGGGATCTTTACACAGATGGTTTGAGGGCAGCCTCGGAAAATGTCAGGACAAATGTCAGGACATTCCCCTGGATAATTACTGTTAGAGCTCACCGCTGCTCTCCATCTCTAGTTCTCTCTCTCGCTACCTATTTAGCTCTCCCTTACTCTCCCTATATAGCTCTTTCGCTCACTGATTTTATATCATTCTCTTTTCTCTCATTGTATTCTGTTCTGTCAATCTCGCTTGTTCTCTTTCTCATCCCTCCTCTCCCTCTTTCTCTCCACAGCCCTAGTCTAATTGGGAGGTATTGCACATCTGCTAAGGAGTGTGTAAGGACTAACCCTGGAGATGTGCCCTCCAGGAGGTATACCTTTAAAACACCTCATCTCTCTAACCAACTCTCAGTACTTAGTGAAGGGAGTGGAGAGTCAAGAGTATAGTGAATTAGTGGAAGGGTGCTATTTACTCTTTGAAAAAAGGTTTCCTAAAAGGTTATTCATCTGTCCCCACAGGAGAACTCTTTTTTGGTTCCAGGTAGAACTATTTTGGGGTCCATGTAGACGCTCTGTAGAAATAGTTCTACATGGACCCCACATTGATTCTACCTGCAACCAAAACTGTTTTTTTCAGTGGTCCTCCTATGGGGACAGATGGAGAACCCTTTACGTTTCTAGATAGCACCTTCTTTCTCAGAGTGTAGTATTAAAACATAGTCAGGTGTGGGTGTTTTTTGTGTCTGATGTTTTCAATTTTGAAAACAAAGTTAACTTTATATAGTCAACTCAAAAGTGATTTGGCTGAGTCCCAAATGGCACTCTATTACCCATTTAGCGCACTGCTTTTGACCAGTGCCGTATGTCGTGCAGAAAATACCTCTTTCCCATTTTACTCCCTGTATCATCTCTATCTCTTCTTATGTCTCCCTCGCATCTCTTACTCTGTTCTCTCCTCCATTTCATTTTAATCTCTCTCTCTCTTTCTCTTTCTCTTTCTCCTCGAGTTGTGTTTGTGTGAGAGCTGATAGAAAGGACTGCACTGTTACATGAAGATTTCATGATCCATGGTGGAGTGAGGAATGCGAGAGTGAGAGAAACAGTGAGACAGACTGCGAGTGAGAGAGATAAACAGAGAGAAGAACAGAAGAGAGAGAGAGAAAGAGAAAGAGAACGAGCGAGAGAGAGAGAGAGAGAAATACAATGAACATGTTTGGGGATATACTTTGATTTCACACCTGCCTACATTTTCCACAAAAGCCCTGTCGGCATGTCTGACCAAAGTGGAACATTTGGGTTGAGTTGCTATCCTAACTATCCACCTATTCCTTGTTTTGCTTCCTCTCTTTCAGTCACAACAAAGACAACTACGGACAAGCTGAGTAGCAAAAGCACCTCGGGTCCTTGCATCTGAAACTATAGATGACTTTATTTGCCTGTTTTCTTGAGGGGCTGAGAGCAGATGCACGGCACAGTGATCCATACAGCACCTAAAGCAGTGGGAGTAAGAATAATTGAAATAGACTTATAACAAGACCTGGGATCCATATGGAGGGAGGGGAAAGGCTACAGCAACACTTTCAGATAGGCTACACTCTCCTGACGGAAAGACAGCTTTGGTTGGTTATGTCTGTAATTGATTCAAATGTTTCAAGACTTTGAAATACTTTTTTTACTGAACTGGAAAAAGGGCGATGGAAATGTGCGTGAATCTGGATGATACCCTTCGCTCAATTCCCACAGGTGTACCGTTGAGAACATGTCTCAGAAAGCAAGCTCACGTATCACAGATGTGTTATAAATCACTCTTTAAAATTCCGCATGGAAAAGGCAGCACAAGCACGAACGGAAACTCAAAATAAAAGAGGACAATCATATAAGAGATAGACAATGAGACAACAACTGAAACTCAGTTGAAGGTTTTTTTGTCACAAATTGTTTTTGTTGGTAAAAAATGTTTTAACCAAAGAGAAAGGACATCATAACTAAAATCATAACAATACAAAAAGGAAAACACACGACATTGAAGAAGGATGACGAGAGAAGAGTGTGAGACTTAGCAAAAGCAGAGGATGTCACATGTCAATGATCCGTTCTATATCTCCATACTTGCCCCTCCCCAACGCCTCCAAAACAAGAGAAGAAAAAACGAGTGCTTGCGTCATCCATTAGAAGGGAAAGAAGGAGAGAAATGAAGAGAGGGAGCCTAAGGGGTTTAACAGTGTGCCAAACATCAGTGAGATTTCTTCTCTATAAAAAGAACAGAACGGTGCAGAAATATTCATTTTTTTTTTCAAATCATCAAACAGGTGAAAGAGAATCCTTTTTTCCAGTGAATAAAACCAAGACATTTTTCAGAAAGTTTTTTAGTTTTTTAGTCCATTTAAAAATTTCTCAGTCCCAGTCTCTTTCAAGCCCCTGTTCTCTCATTTAAAGTCTGTTTGAAAATATAGAAGAGAACAGTTGTCTTTGCTTTGTCCTTGTCCACATTAGCAGTAAACAAATGATATCATCCTTTAGAGAGCAGATTTTAGGATGTGAAGAGCGGTTTGGAGGAGTGCTGTGTGTCTGTCTATGTATGTACATGTGGCTACCTGTTTGTCTACGCTTGTGTGTGTGTGTGTGTGTGTGTGTGTGTGTGTGTGTGTGTGTGTGTGTGTGTGTGTGTGTGTGTGTGTGTGTGTGTGTGTGTGTGTGTGTGTGTGTGTGTGTGTGTGTGTGTGTGTGTGTGTGTGTGTGTGTGTGTTTCTCTGATTCTGAATGTAGTTGTTTTTGCATTTCTGTCTGTGTGAACATTTTTGTTTGTGTGTGTATATGCGTTATCTGGGTTTCTTTGTGTGTGTGTTTCTGCATGTGTGTGTGTGTGTGTTTCTCTGCCTCATCACACTTCAGTCTGGAAGTCCCCCTCGGACGTGTCAGGTGTGTTGGCAGACGAGGAGTCCCAGGTGGTCTTGGTGTGCAGCTCCATCCTGTCCTTGTGCTCCCCCGGCACGATGGACAGCTCAGGGGTCATGGTCTTGAAGCTGTCCCAGGAGTGCTGGTCGTCTTGGGTCGGGGTCGACTTGTCCTGCACAGGGTCAAATGTCAAACACACACAGGTGACATGGAATGTCAGATCTGTTTTTTTTGCGAATGAAAATAAATACATTACATTTTTATTTTTCATTATTATTTAACAATGGAGCAGGGTGAAGCTTCATCTGGCTAGCTGATCTAAGGTCAGTTTTGAGATTTGCACCCCTTTATGATTAAGGTTAGGATCTGTGGAGGTTAAGCTGATCCTAGATCTGTTGCCCCTTGCCAACAAAACTGCTAAGGTCTGTTTTTGCATGTTAACCCCTAATGGTAAAGCTGATCCTATGTGCCCCAGGTTAAATCTACCCATGAGACCAGCTGTTTATAAACTCATGGGGATACTTCAGAACAATCAAATCCCAAACCAACCCTTCAGACCTTCATATTGTGCGTTATTATGTATGTGTTTGTGTCTGTTGATTCTTCATAGAAACATTGACACATTGTTTCTTTAAAGAAACATTGACACATTGATTCCTTCATAGAAACATTGACACATTGATTCCTTCATAGAAACATTGACATATTGATTCCTTCATAGAAACATTGACACATTGATTATTTAAAGAAACATTGACACATTGATTCCTTCATAGAAACATTGACACATTGATTATTTAAAGAAACATTGATCCATTGATTCTTCAGAGACATGTTGATGGTTTATCATAGCAAAACACCTCATTTGTGTTGCTAGGTATGGCAACTTCTGAATTGAAAGGCACGTTGCCTACTGGTATAAAACCAGCTCATGTAAAGTAATCAACCTAGATAATAAACCTTACTAAAGAAAATGCTAACATCTCACATCTGAATACAGATACTGTGCTAGCATAAGTTTACCATTAGCATCATGATCTCAATCTTATTTTTTTTAGGCCAAGGCTACCTGCTGTCTCCCTGACTAACATGTCCATCTCCATCTCCCAGATGGATTCATCTGTCCTGGCTCTCACTGGACTCATCCTGCAGGCTCTGTGATCGCTGCATACGGTCTGCCAGTGGGCCTTTCATGTACAGTTGAAGTCGGAAGTTTACATACACCTTAGCCAAATACATTTAAACCCAGTTTTTCACAATTCCTGACATTTAATCCTAGTACAAATTGCCTTTCTTAGGTCAGTTACGATCACCACTTTATTTTAAGAATGTGAAATGTATGAATACTAGTAGAGAGAATAATTTATTTCAGCTTTTATTTCTTTCATCTCATCATATTCCCAGTGGGTCAGAAGTTAACATTCACTCAATTAGTATTTGGTAGCATTGCCTTTAAGGTGTAACTGAGTCAGGTTTGTAGGCCTCCTTGCTCGCAAACGCTTTTTCAGTTCTACCCACAAATTTCCTATGTGATTGAGGTCAGGGCTTTGTGATGGCCACTCCAATACCTTGACTTTGTTGTCCTTAAGCCATTTTGCCACAACTTTGGAAGACCCATTTGCGACCAAGATTTAACTTCCTGACTGATGTCTTGAGATGTTGCTTCAATATATCCACACAATTTTCACTCCTCATGATGCCATCTATTTGTGAAGTGCACCAGCCACCCCCGGGCTTCAAGTGATGCTGCCACCCCCGGGCTTCACGTTGGGATGGTGTTCTTCGGCTTGCAAGATGCCCCCTTTTTCCTCTAAACATAACAAGCTTTTTTTATGGTGGTTTTGGAGCAGTGGCTTCTTCCTTGCTGAGCGGCCTTTCAGGTTATGTCGATATAGGACTCGTTTTACTGTGGATATAGACTATTTTGTACCTGTTTCCTGCAGCATCTTCACAAGGTCCTTTGCTGTTGTTCTGGGATTGATTTTGCACTTTTCGCACCAAAGTACGTTCATCTTTAGGAGACAGAACGCGTCTCCTTCCTGAGCGGTATGGCGGCTGTGTGGTCCCATGGTGTTTATACTTGCGTACTATTGTTTGTACAGATGAACGTAGTACCTTCAGGCGTTTGGAAATTGCTCCCAAGGATGAACCCGACTTGTGGAGGTCTACAACTTGGCTGATTTCTTTTGATTTTCCCATGATGTCAAGCAAAGAGGCACTCCAATTGACTCAAATTATGTCAATTAGCCTATCAGAAGTTTCTAAAGCCATGACATCATTTTCTGGAATTTTCCAAGCTGTTTAAATGCACAGTCAACTTAGTGTATGTAAACTTCTGACCCACTGGAATTGTGATACAGTGAATTATAAGTGAAATAATCTGTTTGCAAACAGTTGTTGGAAAAATTACTTTTGTCATACACAAAGTAGACTTGCCAAAGTGACTTGCCAAAACTATCGTTTGGTAACAAGAAATTTGTGGAGTGGTTGAAAAACTAGTTTTAATGACTCCAACCTAAGTGTATGTAATCTTCCGACTTCAACTGTATGTAAAATACATGTTGAAATTCATGTTATGGGATTAACTAAGACTAAAGCGGAAGTAACATTATGCATCAGAAAAGGTCCATCATTGAAATCAGGGATCTTTATCGTGCACAGATAACAATTTAACAGACACAAGGGTTGTAGCCATGAGACATAGCGTTATGTGAGGGCAGTGATTGGCCCAGAAATACA
The DNA here is from genome assembly GCF_045679555.1 of Salvelinus alpinus. Classification (NCBI taxonomy): domain Eukaryota; kingdom Metazoa; phylum Chordata; class Actinopteri; order Salmoniformes; family Salmonidae; genus Salvelinus; species Salvelinus alpinus. The sequence goes on along the minus strand of NC_092111.1, from coordinate 28,586,148 downwards.
CACAAGCGCCGTTATTAATGTTAAGCTTGGAATTGCCATGAAGAGAGTGAAGCATTTCATGCTATAATGTTTCATGCTGGGTGAAACAATAGAAATATAATATATTTCTATGTTTGCAAAAATGGCCTAATGGGTTAACCTGGAATAACTCTCTGGAAAAGCTACTAGGTGTTCAGGCCTTAGTTCAAGCCCTGCAGTGACACATCTGATTTGAATATTCAACTAATTATGGTTTAATTAACCTCTGGGCCATAATTAGCTGAATCAGGTGTGTTGCTGCAGGGCTGAATCAAAACCCTGCACACTCAGAAAGCCAGTAGCTATGTTGGACGAGAGTCAGAGAATCCTGGGGTGAACCAGTTGGAATTGATGCTTATTACTTAAATCACACAGAACTCTGTAGCATAGATATTAGAGGGAAGGAAAATAACACCATCTAGGTGATTTCCTCATCGAGTTGCTTGGATGGTTTAACCAACGACCGTAATGTTGGCTCATTCTGGATCCCACCACCACAGTGTTCAACCCATATCACAAGGGATAGTCTTGCTTCTATACCATCTCTGATGTAATATGTTGTTATTTCACTGCCAACAACCACCTGAGGTGGCCTTTTTAAAAGCACCTCCCACCTCTAAATGGATTCACTGGCAGGCACTTCCTACTACCCCCTCTGATGAAAATGTGATGTGTGTGTATCTGGGTGCGTATTTGAGTAAATTTGGACAAAATTGATGGCACTTGCTGTGTGTGTGTGTGTGTGTGTGTGTGTGTGTGTGTGTGTGTGTGTGTGTGTGTGTGTGTGTGTGTGTGTGTGTGTGTGTGTGTGTGTGTGTGTGTGTGTGTGTGTGTGTGTGTGTGTGTGTTTGGATTTTGGAGAGTGAAGAATATTGGCTAATATAAGCAGAGAGTCATGCTGTTCGTTAACACGCTCCCGCTGCCCCCTATCTCTCTGTCCAGTTCCTTCTCCTCTCGCTTTCTCCATTTCGTCTTCCCCATCTACCACTCTCAATAAAATACTAACTACACCTGTCTCTCTGTGTCACAGAAAACACACACACACACACACACACACACACACACACACACACACACACACACACACACACACACACACACACACACACACACACACACACACACACACACACACACAGTGTGTTTTTGATTTGATTTGATTTTCTCAGTGGTCCACACAGCCTGTTGTGACTACACTGACCACCAGGAGGCGATAATAGCCTAAATATAATTCTCCCTGCGTTGTCTCGGGCTGACAGTTGGCAGAATGAATGCAAAAAGCATAATCTGGGAGCCAATTTGAATGCTAAACGCCAGCGAAGCAACATTTTGTAATGCAGAAATGTGGGTAATGCTGCTGTCAAGCATAACTTTATCCCTGGGAGGCTACGCTAACTCAGTTGTGCTTCTCTGCTCTCCCTCCATCTACCTCTCTCTCTGCCTCCCTCAGTCCACCTCTCTCTCCTCTCCCTCCATCTACCTCTCTCTGCCTCCCTCAGTCCACCTCTCTCTCCTCTCTTCTCCCTCCATCTACCTCTCTCTCTGCCTCCCTCAGTCCACCTCTCTCTCCTCTCTTCTCCCTCCATCTACCTCTCTCTCTGCCTCCCTCAGTCCACCTCTCTCTCTCCTCTCTTCTCCCTCCATCTACCTCTCTCTCTGCCTCCCTCAGTCCACCTCTCTCTCTCCTCTCCTCTCCCTCCATCTAACTCTCTCTATGCCTCCCTCAGTCCACCTCTCTCTCCTTCCCTCTCCCCCATCCCTCTTTCCTCTGCCTGCCACTTCTCTTCTACTTACACTCGAAGAGTTCTTTTCACCTCCGGCAGACGAAATGCTCCATCGCTTTTCCCTCTGTTGCGATAAGATGGGAGGGGGAGAAAAAGAGGAGGAAGGAGGTGAGAGAGAGAGAGAGAGAGTGAGAAGAGGGGGAAATCACAGTCACTGACAGCTCTGCCCTGAAACAACAACAACAATATTGTTCTTCCACCTCCTCGGGCAAGCGGTGTGTTGTTCCCTTCCACTTGACATATTCCCCCTTTTCATCTCCTTTTCATACTCCTCCTCTCCCGTTCTCTTGTGGCACATTATGTGAAAAGAGAAACACCCCCACTCACACACACTGCACAGTGAAACGCCACAGACACACACTGCACAGTGAAACGCCACAGACACACACTGCACAGTGAAACGCCAGACACACACTGCACAGTGAAACGCCAGACACACACTGCACAGTGAAACACCAGACACACACTGCACAGTGAAACGCCTCAGAAACACACTGCACAGTGAAACGCCACAGACACACATTGCACAGTGAAACGTCACAGACACACACTGCACAGTGAAATGCCACAGACACACACTGCACAGTGAAACGCCACAGACACACACTGCACAGTGAAACACCAGACACACACAGCACAGTGAAACACCAGACACACACTGTACAGTGAAACACATCAGACACACACTGCACAGTGAAACGCCACAGACACACACTGCACAGTGAAACGCCACAGACACACACTGCACAGTGAAACGCCAGACACACACTGCACAGTGAAACGCCACAGACACACACTGCACAGTGAAACGCCTCAGACACACACTGCACAGTGAAACGCCACAGACACACACTGCACAGTGAAACGCCAGACACACGCTGCACAGTGAAACGCCACAGACACACACTGCACAGTGAAACGCCAGACACACACTGCACAGTGAAACGCCAGACACACACTGCACAGTGAAACGCCACAGACACACACTGCACAGTGAAACGCCACAGACACACACTGCACAGTGAAACGCCTCAGACACACACTGCACAGTGAAACGCCAGACACACACTGCACAGTGAAACGCCAGACACACACTGCACAGTGAAACGCCAGACACACACTGCACAGTGAAACGCCACAGACACACACTGCACAGTGAAACGCCACAGACACACACTGCACAGTGAAACGCCAGACACACACTGCACAGTGAAACGCCACAGACACACACTGCACAGTGAAACGCACAGACACACACTGCACAGTGAAACGCCTCAGACACACACTGCACAGTGAAACGCCACAGACACACACTGCACAGTGAAACGCCACAGACACACACTGCACAGTGAAACGCCAGACACACACTGCACAGTGAAACGCCAGACACACACTGCACAGTGAAACGCCACAGACAAACACTGCACAGTGAAACACCTCAGACACACACTGCACAGTGAAACGCACAGACACACACTGCACAGTGAAACGCCTCAGACACACACTGCACAGTGAAACGCACAGACACACACTGCGCAGTGAAACGCCTCAGACACACACTGCACAGTGAAACGCTTCAGACACACACTGCAGGAAACACACAAACAGTTGGAAATACGTAAAGGCTATAGCTATCCAAATCTAATCATAAGAATGAAGAAGGTCAGGACAGTCCTGGTCACTGGCAATAGAGAGAGAGAAACAGAGTGGTCAAGGGGAGGAGAGGGATGACATGCACTGCATCAGAGAGGAATGAAGTTGCCCCTGGACACTGATCTAAGGTCAGTTTTATTATTTCCTCCCTAATGGTTAAGCTTATGATTTTGGGAGGGTAAGATTATCCTAGATCTGTGCGACTTCTGCATCCCCATCCTCTCCACACTGGGCTCCAATCTGGCAACCCTGCATACATCCAGACCTTCAACCTGGCAACCGAGCTGGCGAAGCGGTGGAAGGCTTGGTGGTGCTGATTCTCTGTGTTTCACCTCAGACCTTAAACACACAGACCTTCTCCTCTTCTCCCTCTTTATCACTGCCCTTCGCCCTGTCCCTCATTCTCTGTTCATTCTCTATCATTTGTCTTCTCCTCTTCCTCTTGTTCTATCATCCCTCACTCTTTCTCACAGGGTATTTTCCTGAATGCCCCTGTCCTTCCTGCTCTTAATCCATACTCCCCTATCTCTCTCTCACTATCTCTCGCTTGTCCTCAGCTCTATCTCCTATACAATCGTGTCTGTCTCTTTCTGGGATCATGCCTCTATACCCCACTGATCTAACACGAAGAAACAAGTGAGGAAGAGAGGAAAAGGACGTCAGGGAAACCGACAGCATCACCACCACCACCGTCATCCAAGCAGGAAGTAACACCACAGCGACATCACACGTCAAAGTTCACAAAGAGAAGAAAATATACAAAGGAAGCGGTCAGAGACCTCACTACAAGCATTACACCAGTACATATGTTCAGGTGGAAAGGAGACAGGGGAATCAGTGCAGAATAAGATACACAGTCCTACACACTACACACTAGAGCTTTACAATCATCTATCTATTTGTCTACAGAGAAATGTACTATGGTATGGAGTGGAGAGAACACACACAGCCAGACCAGCAAATATACCCCTGGTAGGGGCACAGACTATAGGGGGATGAAGGGGAGTGAGAAGATATGATTTTGGGGGTTGGAGGATGTAGGCGGGGGGGGGGGGGGGGGCTGTGTTCGGTTTTATTTTACCTTTCTTGTGTTGGCTGCCCTTGGTTCTGCTTGCTGCCTGGCTACAGTCAAACTAAGACAGAGAAACATGTGGCACCAAGCATGACGAAGCCCAACCCAGACAACATACAAACAAAAACAAACAAAAAGAGCCAATGAAATAACAACGTACCATCCAGTAACAGACAGACAGTCAGTTGCAGACTCACAGGCATCGAAATAAAATGTCAATTAAATAAATACACACATGTATGAATTAGAAGACATTTAAATGATTAGATACTGTAAACAGAATGACCAATGGACACCAAGCGAGTCCAAGCATGCAGAGCCCGGGCCAGAGATGAGTGGGTACCAGAGGGTCAGGTAATAATACAGGAAGTAGAATTGTTCTGGGTTCTGATGAGACAACAGTGGGCTTTGGGTCTCTAAACCAAAAAGGGCTCAGGTGGACACTCAAATTACAATAACTCTCTCTCTCTCTCTTGCCGGTTCACTCTGTCTCTTTCCCTCACTCTCTCTCTGTCTCTCTCTGTTTCGACCGTTTCCTCTCTCCATGGCCTGTATCTTCCCGCTCTCTCTCTTTTCAAATCTCATTACAAATCCCACATGCCTGCAGGGATACAAAGCATGAGTTTCCCTCTCCATTTTGAAACGTTAGATGAACCCTTTTAGAGATATCTTACCATTACCACAACCAATCATACCATCATTATTCTGTACCAAGTCCCCTACTACACAAGCTCAGAAACAATCACTGAGTACAACTAACCGTCGAGTGGAATAATACACAAGCTTGGTATTGTAGTAATAGGGGTCTTCAAAGGAACCAGTAAACGCGGAACAAATACAATCTATTAAGGGCTACACATTTCTGTCAAATGAGAAATCAGACACAGATTGTAGTCGGCTACAACATGGCCGCTGGAGTCCTATTCAGGGTCATGTTCTAGTCCCTCTCCATAAACAGTTCCGGCAAGCGACTTGGCCCTTTTCACCTCACCTCTTAATTGGTCCAAGGACACTAAATGAGCTGCATTAGCATAGTGCCCCTTAGTGCGCATTGGAGCTAGCGTTAGGTTCGTTCTGTCTGGGCTAACTGTCTCCTCATTAGGCCCCACTGATAGAGCCAGGGAGTGCTAGCACGCTAGGCTACGATACACCGTGCCAACACTTGGATTTTATGGGCAATTTGATGAAAACAGACGATGAGTTTATACTGGGCGCAGAGGAAGGAGGCATGGAAATAATTAAAAACAGGCGAATGAGAGGAATTAATTATTCTATTAATGCCTCAATTGCGCCACTGAGGGCTGAGTTTAGAGGGAAACAAATGAGTAAATGAGGGGAATACTGAGAGGGAGGGAGAGAGAAAGAAGAGAAATGTCAGGCCCTAGGAACAAATGGAGGAGAGAATGAGATGGAGAGGGGAAGAGGAAGAATAAGAGAGAGAGAGAGAGAGAGAGAGAGAAAGAGAGAGAGAACGAGAGAGAGAGAGAGAGAGAGAGAGAGAGAGAGAGAGAGAGAGAGAGAGAGAGAGAGAGAGAGAGAGAGAGAGAGAGAGAGAGAGAGAGAGAGAGAGAGAGAGAGAGAGAGAGAGAGAGAGAGAGAGAGAGAGAAAGAGAGAGAGAAAGAGAGAGAGAACGAGAGAGAAAGAGAGAAAAAATAGATAGAAAAAGAAAGAGATAAAGAATACTTTGGAGCGGAAATTGTAGCCCAATGGCAGAACATTTATTTAAAGGACCTAATGGTTCAGGAGTGCAGTACATTGCCCTCACTGAATCAATAACAATAAGCTGCTGTCATTAAACATTAGACATCTCAGCTTAACCTGGGTCACCCTTATTAAAGCACTGTGATTATGAATGGCACAATTTCCCTTTGCAACGGCAATACCATTCCTACCATTTCATTAACACAGTCACAAAAAATAAGATCAACTGTGGAATAACAGTGTAACCAAAGCAAAAAGGAATCCAATCAAATGGTCTATGATGTTTTCTCCTCCCCATGATATTTGTTTTGATAATCAAAGTGAATGCACACATGCCATATCAGCTGCACTGCAGAGTTCCTGAACCTCTGCTACAGTTACTGCATTTAAAATCACCATGGATAAAAGCACAATACAGGATAACTACTTATTACTTATTTCCTCTCCATCCCACTGAGCTCTACACAACTCTGAACTAGAGAGAGAGTGAGAGAGAGCGAGAGAGGGAGAGAGACAGAACAACAAATATGATGGAGAGGAAGAAACACAGCCCATTTGAGAGATGAAATATGCAACAGCTCAAATGTCGTACCATACGCCTGAGCATGCAGACATGCAGACACACACACACACACACACACACACACACACACACACACACACACACACACACACACACACACACACACACACACACACACACACACACACACACACACACACACACACACACACACACACACACACACACACACACACACACACACACACACACACAGACAGAGTTCAGTACTTCATTACACACTGAGAGTGGATCTGTCATCACTTGGCTGGGGACTGCTTGCAAATGTCTTTGTTCACCTTTTGAACCCCGGATAACAGAGAGAGAGAGATGGTGGGAGAAAGAGAGTTAGGAGAGTAAAATAAATACATATTTCAGTGGACAGCCCCCCTCCCTCTCTCCCTCACTCTCTCTCTCACTCCCACCCTGCACTAGCCATGGGCCCCTGCCAGGTTCGTTTGTAGTGTCTCCATTACTGAGGATAGATTGAACATGGGGCTCCATCCATTTGCAGCCATATGGGCCCTGCCGCAGAGAGTAGCTATCCGGCTAGCATCTCCGTCATCACTTAGAAGTTAAATGCCTTTCAGATGGAACCAGCCATAGCACACAGAGCACACTAACTCACAGGGATAGCACACACAAGATAACACACATACTGTACAGCACAATATAGTGAGAGACTGGTAGTGAGAGAGGAATGGGTCCATATGAGTGATTACTGTAGCACAGGTCAGGCTGAGATGAAGGAAGATTGGGAGGGAGAGGAAGAGAGAGAGAGATATATATAGAGAGAAAGAGATGAGGAGATTGTGAGATCGATTGTATTTGAGCAGGTAGATGTCTGGTAATGCTCGAGACCACTCACAAGCCCACCGCTGTCATCAGCCACAAGATTGGAGAAGATGGGGAAACAGAATACCAGTGTGTGTGTGTGTGTGTGTGTTTGTGTGATTTGTCTGGTATCCACTCATCTGTTCAGTGGCTAGCATATTGGCAGACCCTACCTTTCCAAAATGGTCAATTCTCTACTGACAGCCGCATTCATTATCTCCTCACACACATTTGCTCTCTTACCGTTGACCAATGACAGGCTTCTCTTGCCCATACAGAACACATAGTGTCGGGTCTGTTTCAGTGCCTGGCTTTATCTCTGCTAGTTTATTGGCTGGAGAAAACCGTTATGGGGGATAATAAACCTGTTTGATTGTTTCATTGGTTTATTATGGATGTGTTTATCACTTTCATTTAAATGGATGTAGGTCTTATTTAGGTGGGGGCACTGAAACCGATACAGCAACTGGATGTGTTCACACGTCAACATGGCCGGCGTTATCTCCCACCCTGCATTTCTAACATGGCCGGCGTTATCTCCCACCCTGCATTTCTAACATGGCCGGCGTTATCTCCCACCCTGCATTTCTAACATGGCCGGCGTTATCTCCCACCCTGCATTTCTAACATGGCCGGCGTTATCTCCCACCCTGCATTTCTAACATGGCACATTTATGCCGAGTCCAAAATCAACCACTAGCCCCCATCCACTAGCCCCCATCCACTAGCCCCCATCCACTTGACCTAGAACTGAATAACAAGAGGAGTGTAGGTCATAGAGTCATCTCTTGTGGACAGACTGTGGAAACATAAATGGTAGCGTAGCTCTGTCATGATGCTATCGGATGTGTGCGATAACAATGATAACAAGACGCATTAATTCCAGTCCTTGGGTTTTTTGGCACTGGTTACTTGGACATATCACAGTTTGGCTGGTATTAGCATTTTTAGAAATTCGGAAGTAAAGGCACATAAACTTGTCAGTATCTTCCAAAGAGAGAGGGTGGAGCTCTTCTTTCTGGTTCTGATCCTCGTTCTATCTCTCATCTTAACACATATGGATCCAGAACTTAATTGAGCATATGACCAATTACCCAAGACTTCAGTTCTGGGTTTAACCGAGATTAGTCGTATAGCAATTGCTCAATCTTCCCGAATGGGCTAGGGTACGATTCCACCATCTTGTTTCCACCTATCCTTCCAGATCTACACTCAGTGCACCGCTAGGCATAGAGGCTAGTAGTTCATCTGAACCCACATGTGTCCCAAATGCCAACCTATCAACTGTATACACTAAGTGCACTATGGGTCTTGGTCAAAAGTTGTGAACTATTATAGGGAATAGGGTGCAATTTGGGACGCAGGACAACACCATTCATACGGTCCAACAACAGAAGTACAGTAGAAAGGCTCCAGTCATACTGGTTGGTCAACAACACCACCACACCATTAGGGAGCAATACCTAACAAAACACAGTCACCTAAAACACAGGCATGTCACTGTGGGGAGGGCTAACACCGAGGACAGGTTCTACCAAAGGGGTCATTGAAAGGTTAGAGGTTAAATGGTTCTACTGTTTCAGTATTGTTGAGCATGCTTACGTTGACTCTCTTTGTAAACCAGGGACATTCTGCGTGCTAAAGACCGCTCGGCTTGCCTCGGAGGCGGGGGAGGGGGCACCTGTGAGGGTGAACACCGGCCTCGGTGGTTAGTGAAGGGTCGGTTCAGGGTCAGTGGTTAGGTGTTAGGGGATAATGAGGGCATTTGGCAATATAGGGGGGGATAAAGGCTGTTTAAAGGCATTGGGGGTGTTATCGTGGTTAGTAGTTGAGGTAGGCTGAAAGCAAAAGGATCGTTATACTGGGGGTTTGTTAATCAATGTGTTGTAATTGTTTTTGACAAGGGATTCATTCAAAGAGGCTTAAAAAATACCTCTATTTACTTTTGGTATTTTATTCAAACCAAATTATCCCATTATTATTTCCAAGGAGAAACATGCTTGACAATTTGGTTTCCTGAGTGACTTACAGTAAGTTTAGAAAAATATATCACCACTCTTCACTTTAAAACAATTAATTTGCTTCCACCTCCCTGCCCGCGGGGAGAGGAGTAGCTCTCATCACACTCACAACACTCGACTGGGCTCTGGTTATGTACTGTACTTAACATTGTTTTTTAATATGGTTAAGGGCACTTTAGTCCTCTAGTGTACAGTATACATATTTGGTTCTCTTTATGACTGGAAATTGTGATGTAATTACAGTGGGGAGAACAAGTATTTGATACACTGCCGATTTTGCAGGTTTTCCTACTTACAAAGCATGTAGAGGTCTGTCATTTTTATCATAGGTACACTTCAACTGTGAGAGACGGAATCTAAAACAAAAATCCAGAAAATCACATTGTATGATTTTTAAGTAATTAATTTGCATTTTATTGCATGACATAAGTATTTGATCACCTACCAACCAGTAAGAATTCCGGCTCTCACAGACCTGTTAGTTTTTCTTTAAGAAGCCCTCCTGTTCTCCACTCATTACCTGTATTAACTGCACCTGTTTGAACTCGTTACCTGTATAAAAGACACCTGTCCACACACTCAATCAAACAGACTCCAACCTCTCCACAATGGCCAAGACCAGAGAGCTGTGTAAGGACATCAGGGATAAATTGTAGACCTGTACAAGGCTGGGATGGGCTACAGGACAATAACCAAGCAGCTTGGTGAGAAGGCAACAACTGTTGGCACAATTATTAGAAAATGGAAGAAGTTCAAGATGACGGTCAATCACCCTCGGTCTGGGGCTCCATGCAAGATCTCACCTCGTGGGGCATCAATGATCATGAGGAATGTGAGGGATCAGCCCAGAACTACACGGCAGGACCTGGTCAATGACCTGAAGAGAGCTGGGACCACAGTCTCAAAGAAAACCATTAGTAACACACTACGCCGTCATGGATTAAAATCCTGCAGCGCACGCAAGGTCCCCCTGCTCAAGCCAGCGCATGTCCAGGCCCGTCTGAAGTTTGCCAATGACCATCTGGATGATCCAGAGGAGGAATGGGAGAAGGTCATGTGGTCTGATGAGACAAAAATAGAGCTTTTTGCTCTAAACTCCACTCGCCGTGTTTGGAGGAATAGAAGGATGAGTACAACCCCAAGAACACCATCCCAACCGTGAAGCATGGAGGTGGAAACATCATTCTTTGGGGATGCTTTTCTGCAAAGGGGACAGGACGACTGCACCGTATTGAGGGGAGGATGGATGGGGCCATGTATCGCGAGATCTTGACCAACAACCTCCTTCCCTCAGTAAGAGCATTGAAGATGGGTCGTGGCTGGGTCTTCCAGCATGACAACGACCCGAAACACACAGCCAGGGCAACTAAGGAGTGGCTCCGTAAGAAGCATCTCAAGGTCCTGGAGTGGCCTAGCCAGTCTCCAGACCTGAACCCAATAGAAAATCTTTGGAGGGAGCCGAAAGTCCGTATTGCCCAGCGACAGCCCCGAAACCTGAAGGATCTGGAGAAGGTCTGTATGGAGGAGTGGGCCAAAATCCCTGCTGCAGTGTGTACAAACCTGGTCAAGACCTACAGGAAACGTATGATCTCTGTAATTGCAAACTAAGGTTTCTGTACCAAATATTCAGTTCTGCTTTTCTGATGTATCAAATACTTATGTCATGCAATAAAATGCAAATTAATTACTTAAAAATCATACAATGTGATTTTCTGGATTTTTGTTTTAGATTCCTTCTCTCACAGTTGAAGTGTACCTATGATAAAAATTACAGACCTCTACATGCTTTGTAAGTAGGAAAACCTGCAAAATTGTCAGTGTATCAAATACTTGTTCTCCCCACTGTACATGTATCCCACTAAATGAGAATACTCATGCTGAAATATGGAGTGAGATTAGAGAATTGATATGGGACAGGGTGAGACCAAAGTCACCAGATGTCATAGGGCTAAGACAAGCAGATAATACAGTGATTATAAGACATGTATGTCATTACCGGAGTTGAAATTATACACTCATAAACTCCATTAATCTGTCACATAGAAGCACAAGCCCAAACACCCAAACACCCACACAAACCCACATTTCACATAGACAAAGACACAAACACACCTGCACTCATATACCCTGCTTTTTCACACACACACACACACACACACACACACACACACACACACACACACACACACACACACACACACACACACACACACACACACACACACACACACACACACACACACACACACACACACACACACACACACACACACACACACACACACACACACAGAGCATCACCATAATTGCTGTATAGTCAGCGTCAGAGTGTCTGGGTGGGTTTACAAGTGTTGTGTTGACAGCTATGAATGCTGGAGTCATGCTGACCTGTCAAAGGGCTGACGTTAATACCATTATCAGGGCAATTATTAACTTCTTAAGTGCACTGTGTACTTACTGTATTCTAATGGATACATCCAAGTGTAATATATCCACCATGACCTCTGTTCTTTATCTCTGTCGGGGAGGAGTGTTTTAGTTTTTACTAGACAGGTGCAGTGCAATGTGTTTTCCAGGGTCAGCCTGGAGGGTGAGTTGAATTGAGGGTGAATTGAGGGTGAGCTGCCTTCCTGAAGGGCAAATCGACAGAATTTTCACCTTCTTGGCTCAGGTATCCAAACCAGAGACCGCTAGGCTACCTGCTGCCCTGTGTGTGTGTGTGTGTGTGTGTGTGTGTGTGTGTGTGTGTGTGTGTGTGTGTGTGTGTGTGTGTGTGTGTGTGTGTGTGTGTGTGTGTGTGTGTGTGTGTGTGTGCGTGTGTGTTACTGTGTTAGTGTGACTGTGTGTTAGTGTGTTACTGTGACTGTGTGTATGTGTGTTACTGTGACTGTGTGTATGTGTGTTACTGTGACTGTGTGTATGTATGTTACTGTGACTGTGTGTATGTGTGTTACTGTGACTGTCTGTATTTGTGTTACTGTGACTGTGTGTTACTGTGACTGTGTGTATGTGTGTTAGTGTGACTGTGTGTATGTGTGTTACTGTGACTGTGTGTATGTGTCTTAGTATGACTGTGTGTATGTGTGTTACTGTGACTGTGTGTATGTGTGTTACTGTGACTGTGTGTATGTGTGTTAGTGTGACTGTGTGTATGTGTGTTACTGTGACTGTGTGCATGTGTGTTAGTATGACCGTGTGTGTGTGTGTGTGTGTGTGTGTGTGTGTGTGTGTGTGTGTGTGTGTGTGTGTGTGTGTGACTGTGTGTTCGTGTGACTGTGTGTATGTGTGTTACTGTGACTTTGTGTATGTGTGTTACTGGGATTGTGTGTATGTGTGTTACTGTGACTTTGTGTATGTGTGTTACTGTGATTGTGTGTATGTGTTTTACTGTGACTGTGTGTATGTGTGTTACTGTGACTGTGCGTATGTGTGTTACTGTGACTGTGTGTATGTGTGTTACTGTGACTGTGTGTATGTGTGTTACTGTGACTGTGTGTATTAGTGTTACTGTGACTGTGTGTTACTGTGACTGTGTGTATGTGTGTTACTGTGACTGTGTGTATTTGTGTTACTGTGACTGTGTGTTACTGTGACTGTGTGTATGTGTGTTAGTGTGACTGTGTGTATGTGTGTTACTGTGACTGTGTGTAGGTGTCTTAGTATGACTGTGTGTATGTGTGTTACTGTGACTGTGTGTATGTGTGTTACTGTGACTGTGTGTATGTCTGTTACTGTGACTGTGTATATGTGTGTTACTGTGACTGTGTGTGGGTCTGTTACTGTGACTGTGTGTATGTGTGTTACTGTGACTGTGTGTTAGTGTGTTACTGTGACTGTGTGTAGGTGTCTTAGTATGACTGTGTGTATGTGTGTTACTGTGACTGTGTGTATGTGTGTTAGTGTGACTGTGTGTATGTGTGTTACTGTGACTGTGTGCATGCGTGTTAGTATGACCGTGTGTGTGTGTGTTACTGTGACTGTGTGTATGTGTGTTACTGTGACTTTGTGTATGTGTGTTAATGTGATTGTGTGTATGTGTGTTACTGTGACTTTGTGTATGTGTGTGTGTTAGTATGACTGTATATAATCTCAGCAAAAAAAGAAACGTCCCTTTTTCAGGACCCTGTCTTTCAAAGATAATTAGTAAAAATCCAAATAACTTCACAGATCTTCATTGTAAAGGGTTTAAACACTGTTTCCCATGCTTGTTCAATGAACCATAAACAATTAATGAACATGCACCTGTGGAACGGTCGTTAAGACACTAACAGCTTATAGACGGTAGGCAATTAAGGTCACAGTTATGAAAACTTAGGACACTAAAGAGGCCTTTCAACTGACTCTGAAAAACACCAAAAGAAAGATGCTCTGCTCATCTGCGTGAACGTGCCTTAGGCATGCTGCAAGGAGGCATGAGGACTGCAGATGTGGCCAGGGCAATAAATTGCAATGTCCGTACTGTGAGACACCTAAGACAGTCCTACAGGGAGACAGGACGGACAGCTGATCATCCTCACAGTGGCAGACCACGTGTAACAACACCTGCACAGAATCGGTACATTGGAACATCACACCTGCGGGACAGGTACAGGATGGCGACAACAACTGCCCGAGTTACACCAGGAACACACAATCCCTCCATCAGTGCTCAGACTGTCCGCAATAGGCTGAGAGAGGCTGGACTGAGGGCTTGTAGGCCTGTTGTAAGGCAGGTCCTCACCAGACATCACCGGCAACAACGTCGCCTACGGGCACAAACCCACTGTCGCTGGACCAGACAGGCCTGGCAAAAAGTGCTCTTCACTGACGAGTCATGGTTTTGTCTCACCAGGGGTGATGGTCGGATTCGCATTTATCGTTGAAGGAATGAACTTTGCATTGAGGCCTGTACTCTGGAGCGGGATTGATTTGGAGGTGGAGGGTCCATCATGGACTGGGGCGGTGTGTTACAGCATCATCGCACTGAGCTTGTTGTCATTGCAGGCAATCTCAACGCTGTGCATTACAGGGAAGACATCCTCCTCCCTCATGTGGTACCCTTCCTGCAGGCTCATCCTGACATGACTCTCCAGCACGACAATGACACCAGCCATACTGCTCGTTATGTGCGTGATTTCCTGCAAGACAGGAATGTCAGTGTTTTGCCATGACCAGCAAAGAGCCCGGATCTAATTCCCATTGAGCACATCTGGGACCTGTTGGATCGGAGGGTGAGGGCTAGGGCCATTCCCCAGAAATGTCCAGGAACTTACAGGTTTCTTGGTGGAAGAGTGGGGTAACATCTCACAGCAAGAACTGTCAAATCTGGTGCAGTCCATGAGGAGGAGATGCACTGCAGTACTTAATGCAGCTGGTGGCCACTTTTGATTTTGACCCCCCATTGTTCAGTGACACATTATTCCATTTCTGTTAGTCACATGTCTGTGGAACTTGTTCAGTTTATGTCTCAGTTGTTGAATCTTGTTATGTATTGACGTTTCCTTTCTGGCTGAGTTTATGTGTGTTAGTATGACTGTATGTAAGTACATATTTGAGTGCTTAAATCCGGTATGTCAGGTCCTCAACATGCTTTGCCTAGAATTGTTCTGAATGGAATCAAATGACTAGTAAACCGGCAAACATATGCTTAGCTCAGTATTCTGTGATTGGTCCTTTTTTGCTGCCCAGTAATAACTGAAGAGAGAGCTGGGTGGTGATCCTGGAACACTTAATCAAGAGGTTGAGGAAACAAGAAACGACAGCAGAGGCTGCTGCTCTGGCCTGGGAAATATGAGAAGTGTAAGGGTGTGTGTGTGTGTGTATCTGTGTGCGTGTGTCTCAGTGTGTGTGTGTGTGCGTGTGTGTGTGTGTATGTGTGTGTGTGTGTGTGTGTGTTTCAGTGTGTGTGTGTGTGTGTCATGTGTGTCTCAGTGTGTGTTTGTGTGTGTCTCAGTGTGTGTGTGTCTCAATGTATGTGTGTGTGTGTGTGTGTCTCAGTGTGTGTGTGTTTCCTCTGTTCCTCTGCTCCCAGTGTACATGAGATGTGAACTAGCAGACTACAGGTGCCCTGGGAGAGTACAGATATCAAGGCTGAATAACTCATCACTGTCTGATGTACCGTATCTGTACTGCAGCTCCTGGAGATGAGGTGTGTGTGTGTGTGTGTGTGTGTGTGTGTGTGTGTGTGTGTGTGTGTGTGTGTGTGTGTGTGTGTGTGTGTGTGTGTGTGTGTGTGTGTGTGTGTGTGTGTGTGTGTGTGTGTGTGTGTGTGTGTGTGTGTGTGTGTGTGAGTGGTGTTTAAATCTTGATGAAATAGGCTCTATGAAGGTCAGTGAAAGCAGGGACTCCTTAGTCTGGTGCTAATGGTGCATTAACGATACGCAGACGGCATTTCACATGCACGCACGCGCGCACGCACACACACACACACACACACACACACACACACACACACACACACACACACACACACACACACACACACACACACACACACACACACACACACACACACACACACACACACACACACACACACACACACACACACACACACACACACACACACACACACACACACACACACACACACACACACACACACACACACAGACAAGCACATAGACACGCACACACATACACACACAAACACTCAAGCACACACAAACACATAGACATACACACATGTGTGCAGACACTCACGCAAGCAGACAAACACACAAACACGCACGAATGCACGTAGACACACACACACAGGCTGATAAAAGGTGACACTGCACATCCCTTAGCTCTTATTATGCTTGGAATAAAAAGGTTATGAAATGTTTATGAGGTAGTTATGTTGCTCTCCAGCCCAATAAAACAGTGCATTGTTAAAAATGTTAAGGCATTTGAACATTCAAAACCACAAAAACAAAATAAATAAAATAATAACTTTAGTCATGGTTAGCTCTGGTTAAAGTTTAACAAACAAGTTTATAATACATTTAAGTTACATCATTAAATTGCATTTGAAAACCGTTGTGCACTAGAATGGATGTGTGATCCAGTGATTTTAAGAGCATTTCTCTAATGGTCACTACATTCTGTGCAGTGTTAATATCACTGTTACATCATTGTCACTGTTACAAGATTGAGATAGAAGTGTGGATGTCAAGTTTGGATTGAGCCCTTAGTATGTTCTCTATCTAAAGGTGTGTGTGTGAGAGGGGGAGGATACTCAGTACTAACATTACCACACTAGGTGACAACAAACACACTCACACATCGCTGTGAAGACGCTAGATGCGCTTATTAACGATACTATTTCACAGGTGACGGAGAGAGGTGGTAATGAGCTCAGTGTGAGGGGGGGGGGGGGGGGGGAGTGGCGTGGGGGGTTGCAGGGGTTTGAGGTGCGGGGAAGCTAGCTCCCGTTTCCCACTCGCCCCGTATGGTTGGGCTCTTACCTTGAAGGTGGACATGGCGGGGTCCCTGTTATACCTGTCTATGGTGTGGAACTTGGTGGTGGGGTGGTTGAGCTCATGGTACAGCTCAGAGTGTCTTTTGCGAGTGTGCATCACTTTCTGGAAGGGAGAGGAAGGTACAACAAAAAATGAACAGAATAAGAAAAGAATAGCTAAAGAGACACGGAGAGATAGGGCGGGTTGAGGGAAGAGAGGTCGAAGAAGCGGAAGAGGCCAAGGGACAGTTTGATGCCAGCCACGGCGAGGGGGAGGAGGAGAAGAGAGGAATGGATAGATAGAGTCCTCTCACCTTCTCTCTCACATCTCCGTCTCGCTTTTAGGATTTGATGCTGCCTGTGCTGTGAGATGTATCTGAGTTTGCTCTGAATGGATATGAGAGCCAAGCAGGCCGCGTTAATGTTAGCGGTAGCTAGTTAGCAAGGAAGCATTAGCTAGTTAGAAGGGTAGCATTAGCTAGTTAGCAATTAGCCTACAGTGATGTGGAACTGAGTAAAAATTCCCTGTAAGCACAGATTTAGGATGAGCTTAACCTCCCCAAATCCTCAACCTCACCATTTAAACTGGTAAAGACTTAACTCAAATCAAGTCAAATTTTAACTGACTGTATCCCAGTGTCTAAGAGCAACTACATCCTATTACAAGTGGAAGTCCCTGACAGGAGAGAGACCTTGTCACAGCAACTTGCTCTTTTCGCTAATGGCTAGCGCTTTAGCAGCATGGTGGCGGCTAATCGACGCAGCAGCTGGAGGGCCAAGAGAGACACAGGGGCCAGACGGCGATCCTCACACACTCAGACACTCTGGCCAAGGCCACAGAGTCTGCACTCTCTTCTCTCCCTCTCCTTGTCTGTCCGTTCTCCCTCTCTGAGTCTGCCTTTATAAGTCATAGGCCTACTTCCTTTAAAGTTCACCTCTTCTGCACTTCAAAGCTCTGTCTCTCTCTGTCATCACTGCTCTTTTCTTTATTTGTATTTTTGAACTCTGACTCTACCTTGAATCTTTCTCTCTCAGACACTTACTCGGTAGAGGGCTACAATGGTGTCCATTTTGACACAGGAATCCAGCCATTTTACGGAAAATATCATGCAGTTTCGTAGACTACGCCAGTCAGGAAGGGTTACAAGCTCTGGGTAATAGTTGCCCTTAGGCAACATCATCCTACTCCAAGTTATCATACTGTAGCTAAGCGCTAGTGCTTGTTAGCCTGTTAGTTGTGCAACAGTCAAAACATACCTTAGTTCTACTATGGATGAGGCCTCCACAGTGGAAAGCAAGTCTCCAGTCTTTACAAGGATAAGGGGAGGAGGAAAGCCACTTTTCACTTAAGCAAGTGAAGCAAAGGGGTTTAGTTTAGTTTTTCGGGGCTGTTTGAGACTGGAGATTTGCCAGATTCCCAGGGCTTGTTCATTCCATGGAGTGACTATTGCACTCCAACCCACACACAAACACGCACACACATGTAATTACCCGCAAAACACACATCTACTACCAAACTTTCAAAAACACCAACTCACCGTCAATCACATTTTCATTCGTTAATTCATCCACTCAAAGCTTCCTACTGCACCATTGTTCCTTCAACCAGGACCTGGCACCCCATTGTTCCTTCAACCAGGACCTGGCACCCCATTGTTCCTTCAACCAGGACCTGGCACCCCATTGTTCCTTCAACCAGGACCTGGCACCCCATTGTTCCTTCAACCAGGACCTGGCACCCCATTGTTCCTTCAACCAGGACCTGGCACCCCATTGTTCCTTCAACCAGGACCTGGCACCTCATTGTTCCTTCAACCAGGACCTGGCACCCCATTGTTCCTTCAACCAGGACCTGGCACCCCATTGTTCCTTCAAAAAGGACCTGGCACCCCATTGTTCCTTCAACCAGGACCTGGCACCCCATTGTTCCTTCAACCAGGACCTGGCACCCCATTGTTCCTTCAAACAGGACCTGGCACCCCATTGTTCCTTCAACCAGGACCTGGCACCCCATTGTTCCTTCAAACAGGACCTGGCACCCCATTGTTCCTTCAACCAGGACCTGGCACCCCATTGTTCCTTCAACCAGGACCTGGCACCCCATTGTTCCTTCAACCAGGACCTGGCACCCCATTGTTCCTTCAACCAGGACCTGGCACCCCATTGTTCCTTCAACCAGGACCTGGCACCCCATTGTTCCTTCAACCAGGACCTGGCACCCCATTGTTCCTTCAACCAGGACCTGGCACCCCATTGTTCCTTCAACCAGGACCTGGCACCCCATTGTTCCTTCAACCAGGACCTGGCACCCCATTGTTCCTTCAACCAGGACCTGGCACCCCATTGTTCCTTCAAACAGGACCTGGCACCCCATTGTGCTTTTTCCATTCTGATTGAAATGGTTCACTGATTCAGATTGAAAAAAGTTCAATAAAGTCATTTTTTGTCTGTACAATATATAAATAATTTGTCCAATCAAGGTAAAATCAGTCAAAACCAAATCCATCTAGTTACAGGGGGTGCTAGATCCTTGTTGTAGAAACTGGCACACTATACACGGGTTGGACTGAACCAAGTCAAATGCAAGGGAGACACAGGCGCAAAGGTAAGGGGTTTAGCGATGCCATTGTCTCCTCTACGCGTCACTCAACCTGGCTGAAGCAGACAGAAGCAGAGACAGGCTGAGGGGAGGGTGAAGGGGGGGATCTTACCTCAAAGTCCAGCTCAGAGTACCGTACTCTTTTCCTCTGAGGGAGGAGGGGTGAGGGGCGGGGGGAGAGAAGATATGATCAATGTCTGTAGATCCATGGACCCCTCCTCTAATCATCAACACACACAAACACACAAATACCTAATGCGTGGTAAAAACTGAATTATTACGTAGTTCTGATCGTTAATTGAACATGCAACAAAGTCTTTCTTGGTTTGATTCCCACATGGTCAACATATTCTGAATAAATGTGTTCATTGTAAATTGCTTTTGAATTAAACAAGCTTTATTCTATTGAAGTTATGTCAAACCGATCAAGACGGTAATGTCATTTCCTTCAACTGTCTTCCATGCTGTCTACTGCGTTAAACCGCTCAGTCCTCAACTTGGTGTGACTTAATGGAAGGCTGTGGCTACACTAAGAGATGAATGTATGTGGTCCATTTAACAGTTAACACTCTCTCTCTCTCTCTCTCTCTCTCTCTCTCTCTCTCTCTCTCTCTCTCTCTCTCTCTCTCTCTCTCTCTCTCTCTCTCTCTCTCTCTCTCTCTCTCTCTCTCTCTCTCTCTCTCTCTACCTCTCCCTCTCTACCTCCCCCTCTCTCTCTCTCTCTCTCTCTCTCTCTCTCTCTCTCTCTCTCTCTCTCTCTCTCTCTCTCTCTCTCTCTCTCTCTCTCTCTCTCTCTCCTCTCTCTCTCTCTCTCATTCTGAAAAGTGATCCCATGACATTAAGGATCCCAAGTACCGTACAGTACACAAACAACACCCATACATTTGCTGAGCACTTAAGTGAGGGAACACATACTAACACATAAAATGGTTCTTCGGCTGTCCCCATAAATTAACCCTTTTTTGGTTCCAGGTTTAACCCTCCTGGGTTCCATGTAGAACCCTCTGTAGAAAAGGTTAATCAGTTTTACTTGGAGCCAAATGGGACAGCGAAGAACCCTTTTAGGTTCTGGATAGCACCTTTTTTTATAAGAGCATTCAGATGTAGGATCGTAATTTGACCAGTTTCTCACTGCAGGAAAATAATCTTGGAGCAACAGGAAATGTGAATTATTGTGTGGATTATAATTAATGGACATTTCTGTAGGGGCATGATATATATTTTTAAGTCTGACATTTCAATGTGTAAATGACTAACTTTAGAAGCTATTTTTAAACTTCAAATACACTAAGTTTGTGTTTTCTGCTATGCAGGATATTTCCTGCAACAACAACAGGGTGATCAAATTAAAATCCTTAATCTGTACACCTGTTGTATTTACTAAAGAATTCCCACCAATGTCACTCCACAGCATGACATTAACAGGGAAGGAGAGTAATATTCATATTATCTGTGTTTGTCTTACCTACCCTATCCCCTCTCCTTCCTTCCTTGCCCCCTCATAACTCCCTTCTCTTTCACTTCATATCAGTCTCTTCACAGTGGCAAACACCATTACAGAGCTTTTTTTAGACTCTATGAAAATCGATTTATGTTAGCTTTCACATTAAAATCTACAAAGCAATCAGACTCAATACCAAAACCTCAAACCTCTCCAAAATCTACAAATCAACCAGACTCAATACCAAAACCTCAAACCTCTCCAAAATCTAAAATCAACCAGACTCAATACCAAAACCTCAAACCTCTCCAAAATCTAAAATCAATCAGACTCAA